>NW_020837997.1:8197529-8404499 GCF_003676395.1 Aethalodelphis obliquidens | reverse complement strand
ATATATATATATATATATATATATATATATATATATATATATATATAAAACACTGAATCACTTTGCTGTGCAGCAAAATTAACACAACATTGTAAATCAACTATACTTCAATAAAATTTTTTTAAAAAGTCAATGTCATGAAAGACGAGGAAAGGAGAAAGGACATTCCAGGCATGACATTTGTCTGCAATGTGTGATCCTGGATTGGACCAGAGACCAGAAAATAAAAATTACTAAGATAGACATTATTGAACCTTTGATAACATTTGAATATCTGTAGTTCAGGTAGCAAGATTAGATCAGTATTAAATTTCCTGATTGTGATCATTATACTGTAGTTATATACGCAACGATTCTCCACTGGTTGGGGGAGTGGCACTGTCTGTCATCCAGGGGACATTTATGTAATGTCTGAAGACATTTTTGGCCGTCACAGCCAGGGTGTGTGTGCTACTGACACCTAGTGGGTGGAGGCCAGGGAGGCTAAAAATCCTACAGTGTAGGACAGCCCTCTACAGCTGAGAATTATCCAGCCTCGGTGTCAATAAGGTAGAGAAACCCTCCATAGGAGAAGGCCCTTTTCCTCAGGAAATATAAATTGAAGTATTTAGGAATAAGAAAGAGTCATGTCTGTAACCGGCTCAAAAAAGATTCAGAAAGAAAATGTGTATCTATATCTATACCTCTCTCTATATATATACACACCTAGATGTGTGTGTGTCTTCCTTACAGCAAATGCTAACCTGTTGCCACATTTGCGTATTTTTTTCTCTGTCTGATTCTGCCCCCAGCCCCCCACCGCCAACCCGAACTTCTTAGTGTTCCTCGAACTCATCAGGAATATTCCTGCCTCAGGAACCTCAGGGCCTTTGCACTGGCTATTCCCTCCTGCTAGAATGCCCTTCCCCCTGATATCTGCCTGACTGACCTCTTCACATCATTCACTTCACTACTCACACACCCAGTGAGAAGGTTCCTGACCACTCTAGTTTAAATTGCCAACATCCCCCCATTCTGTATCTCCCTTCTTCGATTTATTTTTCTTTTTAGTACTTATCACCATGTAACATGCTATATATTTTCTTTATTTGTTTACTGTGTCTCTTCCACACAGTCATTGTGCCAGCTCCATTAGGGCAAGGCCTTTGTCCCCGGTGCTTAAAAAGGGGCCTGGGGCTTCCCTGGTGGCGCAGTGGTTGAGGGTCCGCCTGCCGACGCAGGGGACACGGGTTCATGCCCCGGTCCAGGAAGATCCCACATGCCGTGGAGCGGCTGGGCCCATGAGCCATGGCCGCTGAGCCTGCACGTCCGGAGCCTGTGCTCCGCAACGGGAGAGGCCACAACAGTGAGAGGCCCGCGTACCGGGAAAAAAAAAAAAAAAAAAGGGCCTGGCACACAGTAGGCGCTCAGTTCATTGATGAACGGATGAATTGCTGGTAAGTAAAAGAGATGGCCTGAAAGGAGGAGGAAGTTGGGGGCGGGGAGGAGGGAGTAAGAGGAAAGTTGCTACTCATCACCTCCACATCTCCCTTTGCCTCCTCCTTTGAATCCTTCATCTTCTAGGACAAGACCTCGAGGCCACTTCTGGGGGGCCCCTCGGCCCTCAGGAATCGCGCACAGGGGACGCTCAGCAGCCACGGGCACTTTCCTTCCCTTCCGGGAGCCCGGGACAGCGGAAAGGAACGCGCGTGAGCTGCTCTCTGATTCGCCACCAGGAGGCCACTTCGGGTAAGAATTATTCTTCACAAAATTTTTAAAAGAAAGAAAGGAAGGAAGGAGAGAGAAAGAAAGAAAGAAGAGAGAGAGAGAAAGAAAAGAAGAAAAGAGAGAGAGAAGGAGAAAAGAGAAAGAGAGAAAGAAAGAAAGGAGAGAGAGAAAGAAAGAAAGTAAAGAGAGAAAGAAAAGAGGGAGGGAGGAAAGAAGGAAGGAAAGAGGCAATCTCTAGCTTTTTCTTATTGTTACAAAAATACTTTCTTAAAATTAGCACATTCATGGGATTTCCCTGGTGGTCCAGTGGGTGAGACTCTGCGCTCTCAATGCGGGGGGCCGGGGTTGGATCCCTTGGTCAGGGAAGTTGATCCCACATGCATGCCGCAACGAAAGATCCCTCATGCCACAACTAAGACTTGGCACAGCCTAAATAAATAAATAAATATTTTTTAAAATTAGCATATTCATCATAGAAAATTAAGAAACTAAAGAGAGAAATAAAAATTGCTGCGCTAGCCCATCAAAATTGGATCTACCAGGGACTTCCCTGGTGGTCCAGTGGTTAAGACCCTGCGCTCTCAGTGCAGGGGGCCCGGGTTGGATCCCTGGTCAGGGAACTAGATCCCTGATGCCACAACTAAAACCCGGCACAGCCAAATATATAAATAGTGGGGAAAAAAATCGGGGGACTTCCCTAGTGGTCCAGTGATAAAGAGTCCGCCTTACAATGCAGGGGATGAGGGTTTGATCCCTGGTCGGGGAACTAAGATCCCACTAAGATCCCAATTGAGCCCCCGGGCTACAACTACTGATTTTGGAGAATTTTAAACCAAAAATAGTAGCAAAATGTACTTGATGCCACTAAACTGTACACTTCAGAATACTTCAAATGGCAAATTTTATTTGATGTATATTTTTCCACAATGAAAAAAAAAGTAGATTGTATAACATGAACACCAGTTATCAACTCAGTCTTGTTTCATCTCCTCCCAGGTTCCCACTTCCTCCCATCTGGATTACTTTGTTTTTGTTCTTGTTTTTTTTTAAGTGTTATTTTGGTGAAATCACATACAACTTAAAAAAAATAAACTTATTAATTTATTTTTGGTTGCATTGGGCCTTCATTGCTGCACACAGACAGGGGTTAGTTGCTCCACAGCATGTGGGATCTTCCCGGACCAGGGCTCAAACCTGTGTCCCCTGCATTGGCAGACGGATTCTTAACCACTGTGCCACCAGGGAAGTCCCTGGATTATTTTGAAGCAAATCCCAGATGGTCCCTCACCTGTAAATATTTGAGCGTGCATTCTAGGAGATATGGACTTTTTTGTTTTGGGAATCATTTCTTTTTAAAATACCCATAATAGCATTATTATACTTTAAAAACTTATTATCGTCAAATGTCCAGTAAGTGTTCAAATTTCTAGTTGTCTCATAAATGTTATAATTTGTTTTATCTTTTGTTTTATTATTTTAGAGATGTTTTGAATAAAGATATTTAAATATCCATACATTGCATTTGGTCAAAATGTTTTAAAATCTCTTTTGATCTAAAAATTTTCTCACCAGCTTTTTATTTTTTATTTCTTATTTATTTATTTGCAATTTACTTGTTAGAAAGAAAAAGATTTATCCTCTCACAGTTTGGATTTAGCTGACTGTACACCTGTGGTGTCATTTAAGATGTTCTCCGTCTTCCGTATTTTGTAAAATTTGTTATCTAGATCTAGACCAATGCTGTCTAATAAAAATGTAATGTGGGGCTTCCCTGGTGGCGCAGGGGTTGAGCGTCCGCCTGCCGATGCAGGGGACAAGGGTTCATGCCCCGGTCTGGGAAGATCCCACGTGCCGTGGAGCGGCTGGGCCCGTGAGCCATGGCTGCTGAGCCTGCGCGTCCGGAGCCTGTGCTCCGCAACGGGAGAGGCCACAACAGTGAGAGGCCCGCGTATCGCAAAAACAAAAAAACAAACAAAAAACCAAAAATATAATGTGAGCCACAAATATGAATGACGTGCAATTTAAATTTTTCTAGTAGCCACTTTAAACACAAAAAACAAAGAAGATGAAATTTATTTTAATCATTTTTTATAATTACTTGTATTGAAGTATAGTTGATTTATTTATTTGTTTCTTTATCTATTTTTAAATTTTTTTAGCTGCACCACTTGCCCCCAAGGGATGGAACTCTTGCCCCCTGCAGTGGAAGCACAGAGTCCTAACCACTGGACCGCCAGGGAATTCCCAAATATAGTTGATTTATAATGTTGTGTTAATTACTGCTGTACAGCAAAGTGATTCATTATACATATATATACATTCTTTTTCATATTCTTTTCCATTATGGTTTATCACAGGATATTGAATATAGTTCCCTGTGCTATACAGTAGGACCTTGTTGTTTAGCCATCCTGTATATAATAGTTTGCATCTGCTAATCCCAAACTCCCAATCCTTCCCTCCCCCAGCCCCTCCCCCTTGGTAACCACAAGTCTGTTCTCTATGTCTGTGAGTGTTTCTGTTTCGTAGATAGGTTCATTTGTGTCATATTTTAGATTCCACATACAAGTGATGTCATACGGTATTTGTCTTTCTCTTTATTTTGACCAGTTAGTTTTAACCTAACATATCCAAAATTTGATGATTTCAACATGCAATGAATATTAAAAACTTAGATATTTTAACACTTTTTTTTTTAACCAACTCTTCCAAATCTGGTGTGTTGTTTACATTTAGAGCACATCACATGTCAGCTTGGAATGGCCACGTTTCAAGTGCTTGACGGCCACAGGTACCTCATTGCTGCAATTTTGGATTTTGGACATTCTAGAGAATTTTTTAGGTTCAAGTTCGATTTTTCAGCACAGTGACTTCATTGGTGGTGATGGGCACTGCCAGTAAGAGAGGCAGAGCTGCCTCCCTTTTGTGCTCTGGGCATCAACAATTATCTTAATGAATAAATGAATGTCCTCACAGAAACCCTGCCTGAGATTATTAGTCCATTTCTCTGTTTCTCGCCAGCCTCTTTTCTCATAAACACGTTTGAAAAGAAACATTGGAACTGAAACACTTTGCTGTACACTTGAAACTAACACGACATTGTAGATTAACTGCACTTCAACTAAAAAACAGGAACGGAAGAAATATTGGAACGCTACTGGATACACAGTTTGGATTCCTTGTTTAACACACCCTATATTTTTCCTAGGTCACTAAGTACTTCCTTGAAATAGTTTGCAATTTGAAATCTTGTTGCACTTGATGGCTGTTCCTTCATGTTGGAACACTTAGGTTGTTTCCAGACTGTCAGCCAATCACTGTTACAATAAGTCATTGGTTAGGGAAGTGGTGTAACTGACTCATTCAGATGTTGTAATTTCAATCAAATAACTAAGCATGAAAATAAAACCATAAATGTTCTGCAAGGGAAAAAAAGGGAGAATTTTATCTTGCAATAAGGATTTTCTGTGACAAAACCTAGAAGACCTTTTTTTTTTGGTCTTTATTTTTTATTTTATTATTATTTTTAATTTATTTTATTTTATTTTTAGCGGTACGCGGGCCTCTCACTGTTGTGGCCTCTCCCGTTGCGGAGCACAGGCTCCGGACACGCAGGCTCAGCGGCCATGGCTCACGGGCCCAGCCGCTCCGCGGCATGTGGGATCTTCCCGGACCGGGGCACGAACCCGCATTCCCTGCATCGGCAGGCGGACTCTCAACCACTGCGCCACCAGGGAAGCCCTGGTCTTTATTTTATTTTATTGTTTTTGTTTTCCCAGCGAGTTTTATTTGGGCAGACCTGGGGACAGGGAGGTCCTGCATCTAAAAGAAGGTGTTGGGCCTCTTGGTGGTGAAGCGTGGCTTGTGCTGGCGACGGAGGACCCGGTGGGGCAGTGGGAATTTGATCTTGGAGTCGTAGAATTGCTTGACTGCTGGTCGGCGGCACTTGCTGGCTGCGATCTCCTCCACCTTCATGATCTGGATCGAGTGGGCCCGGGCACGGTACCGGGCGCCCATGTCTCGGTAGCACTGGGTGACAGCACCGGCTGTGGTCAGGTTCCGGTACTCCCGGTACATATTGTGGGTGCCACTGCGGGAGTCATAGCGCAGCCAGATGCCGAAGTTCTTCACCCGCAGGGGAGATTTTTCAAACACCTGTCCACAGTAGACAATTTCCCCTGAAGACTTCTTCATCTTCTTCAGCTGAGATACAAAGTACCAGAAGCGGGACTTGGCAACAACATGGTTAGGCGCAAAGATCCGCATGCGATAGAGGGGCGACGGGCGGCACTTGGGGGTCGGCAGGCAGCGCCCCACCACCTTGTATTCTCGAAGCGTGCCCGAGGCCTTCATAGCGCCCTATCCACGCTCGCTGCCACCCTCGAAAAGCTGGTCTTTATTTTTTTAATTGAATTATAGTTGATTTACAATGTAGTGTTAGTTTCAGGTTACAGAAAAGTAACTCAGTAATACATATATATGAATACATATACATTTGTATATATAAATGTATACATATACATTTATATATATATATTCTTTTACAGATTCTTTTCCACTATAAATTATTACAAGATATTGTATATAGTTCCCTGTGCTATACAGCAGGTCCTTGTTGGTTATCTATTTTATATATAGTAGTGTGTATCTGTTAATCCCAAACTCCTATTCTATCCCTTCTCCTGCAATCTAGAAGACATTTTAAAAAATTGATTAGTTTGCTCTCTCTCATACACACATAAAATTTCTGTATGGCAAAAAATATTTAAAGCAAAGTTAGAGACGAATGAAAAGCTGAGAAAAAAGCTTGCAATTCATATCACAAAGACTTAATCTGCCTCGTAGAAATCAATAACAGAAAGAACAACACAAGAATTTTTTTAATAGGGCAAAGGAAATACAAATGGCTATTAAGCATCTGAAAAGGTCATCTCATACTAAGACAGATGAAAATTTAAACTATGTGAGGTGCCGTTTTCCACGTATCAGAGTGGCAAAACTCCAAAGTTTAATAAGCTAATTTATTGACAATGCTGAGAGAAAATAAGTGCTCTCATAAGTGGTCTCTCATTGTTGGTGCCAGTGTATACTGGCCCAACTCCATGGAGGGCAATTTGGTAAAATTCATCAAAATTACGTATATATATCCCTTTTGACCTAGTAATTCCACTTTGGGAAACTCTTTCTCCAGGTATAATTGCACAGGTACAAAATGACAGTCTGCAAGGTTATTCATTAGTGTATGGTTTGTAATAGCAAAGGATTAGGGACAACGCAGGTCCTTAATAGGGACCTGGTTAAATACAGTACAAGTATAAATGGAATACTATTCAGCTACTATATAAAAAATGAGGAACCTTCTATGGGCTGATAAGAGCTCTGAGATTTATGTCAAGTGAAAAAAGATACAAAACAGTGCATGTGACATGCTATCTTCTGTGTAAAGATAGTGGGGAAAATTGCTTATATCTGTATAAATAAATGCAAGAATGACAGAGGAGAAACTATTGACAGTGATTTTGGGTATGAGTGAGGGGAACTGGACAGATAGGGGACAAGAGTGTTAGGGAGATTGAAATTAAAATCTTTAATTAAAAAAATTTTCCAGACTTCCCTGGTGGAGCAGTGGTTAAGAATCCGCCTGCTAATGTAGGGGACATGGGTTTGAGCCCTGGTCAGGGACAATCCCACGTGCCACGGAGCAACTAAGCCTGTGTGCCACAACTACTGAGCCTGCATGCCACAACTACTGAAGCCTGTGCACCTAGAACCCATGCTCTGCAATAAGAGAAGCCACCGCAATGAGAAGTCTGCGCACTGCAATGAAGAGTAGCCCCTGCTCACCGCAACTAGATAAAGTTGCGCACAACAACGAAGGCCCAACGCAGGCAAAAATAAATAAATAAATTTATTTAAAAAAATTTCCTCCAAGAGAAATGAAAGCACTCTCCCATCAAAAACTTGTATGTGACATTGAATGCAACTAGAGATTATCACACAAAGTGAAATAAATCAGAAAGAGAAAGACAAATACCATATGATATCACTTACATGTGAAATCTAAAATATGGCACAAATAAACTTATCTATGAAATAGAAACAGACTCACAGACACAGAGAACAGACTTGTGGTTGCCAAGAGGGAGGGGGAATGGGGGAGAGAGGGATTGGGAGTTTGGGATGAACAGATGCAAACTATTACATATAGGATGGATAAGCAACAAGGTCCTATTGCATAGCACAGGGAACTATATTCAATATTCTATGATAAACCACAATGGAAAAGAACATAAAAAAGAATGTATATATATGTATAGCAGAATCACTTTGCGGTACAGCAGAAATTAACACAACATTGTGAATCAACTATACTGCAATTTTAAAAAATTGAAAAAAAAAAACGTGTATGTGAATGTCCATAACAGCTTTATTTTATTTTTATTTTTTTTAAATTTATTTATTTTATTTATTTATTTTTGGCTATGTTGGGTCTCTTGCTGCGCGTGGGCTTTCTCTAGTTGTGGCGAGCGGGGGCTACTCCCCGTTGCGGTGCGTGGGCCTCTCATTTGCGGCGGCTTCTCTTGCTGAGGAGCACAGGCTCTAGGTCCATGGGCTTCAGTAGTTGTGGCTTGCAGGCTCTAGAGCGCAGGCTCAGCAGTTGTGGCACACGGGCCTAGTTGCTCCGTGGCATGTGGGATCCTCCCAGACCAGGGCTCAAACCCGTGTCCCCTGCATCGGCAGGCGGACTCCCAACCACAGCGCCACCAGGGAAGCCCCAACAGCTTTATTTTTAATAAACAAAGACTGGAACAACCCCAATGTCCTTCAACAGATGAATGTATACAGAAACTGTGGTTTATCCATATCAACGTTTAAAATAAATATACTATTGATACACATTCCAACAGAGATGAATCTCAAAATAATTGTGTTAAGTAAAAAAAAAAAGCAGGCAAGAAAGGAGTACATTCTATGTACTCTATGTAATTCCATTTATATAAAATTCTAGGAAATGCAAACTTACCTGTAGTGACGGAAAGCAGGTCATGGTTACCTGGGGAAGGTGGGAGGAGCCAGTGGGAGAGGTTCTTAAGAGGCACAAGGAAGCTTCTGGGTGTGATAGAGATTTCCATTACCTTGATTATGGTGATAGATTCACAGGTGTTTACATAGGTCAGCGTTGATTAGATTGTGCACCTGAAATATGTGCAGATCATGGTATGTCAATTACACTACAATATACTGCCAAGATGCTTTCCCCACCATTTTTGTCTTAGTCCTCTTGGGCTGCTATAACAAAATGCCACAGGCTGGGTGGCTTAAACACAGAAATTTATTTCTCACAGTTCCGGAGGCTGGGAAGCCCAAAATCAAGGTGCTGGTATATTCGGTTCCTGGGGAGAACTCTCTTCCTGGCTTGCAGATGGCCACCTTCTAGCTGTATTCTCATATGGTGGAGAGAGAGAGAAAGCTCTCTTCTGTCTCTCTTTCTAAGGGCACCAATCCCATCATGGGAGTCCCGTCCTCATGACCTAATCATCTCCCAAAGGCTCCACCTCCAAAGACCATCATACCTGGGGATTAGGGTTTCCACATAATGAATTTTAGGGGAACACAAACATTCAGTCCATAACAATTTTGAAAAGGAAAATGTTTAGACATACAAAAAAACTTCAAAAGTGATTATGAATAAACCTGGATAAACATTCTCAAACAAAGTTTTAGGTGGACACACAATTAGGAAAAGGGAGACTTCTCCAGCTATGGTTTTTATTTTTATTTATTTTTAAAATTAATATTCTCTTTTTTAAAAAAATATTTATTTGTTTGTTTGGCTGAGCCAGGTCTTCGTTGCCGCATGCGGGATCTTTAGTTGCAGCATACGAACTCTTAGTTGCGGCATGTGGGATCTAGTTCCCTGACCAGGGAGTGAGCCCAGGCCCCTGCATTGGGAGTCTTAGCCACTGGACCACCAGGGAAGTCCTCCAGCTATGATTTTTAGAGTTTTGGGGTTTGGCACAATGCAAATGCCTTCCCCATTCAAAATTGTAACTTACAAAAACAGACAGGATTAAAAAAAAAAAAGATTCATTAGTTTGGAACTAGAGAGAACTAGGTTGAAATCTTGGCCTTTCTAAGCTGTCTGTCTTTGGCCAAGTATGTGAACATCTCAGAACATCACAGTTTTCCTGTCAGTCCAAAAGGGAAAGGAATGCTTTCGTTTTCAGGGCTGATTAAAGGGTGACAAAACATAGACTATGCACGTGCCTAATGGGATAAAGGTGAGTGCTAAATTAATGTGCACTGTTATAATTATTATTCTTACCCTAGTGAGTTCAGGGCTGCTTGCCCTGGTGTCCAAAGGCGGCAGGTTCACACACACGCAAGCTCCCAGGCTGGGAGGACTCTGGGAGACGGGTGGCGATGGGGAGAGTGTCTTGGGCAGAGGCCACTCCATTCCTTTCTGGAGCCCCAGCCCAGAATCTGAGTCATTCTTTCTGCTCTGAGATTCTGAGGCTCCTGCCCTAAAACTGACCTCTCCTGATGACCTGATGTGACTAAAGGCTGACAGGAAAGGGCATGGGCAGTTGCCAGGGGTGGCGGGGGCCACTCCTGGGGGGCCAGCAGCCTTGTTTTGGGATGTCCACATACAATGTCCCTCTGGGCTCGTCTGGGAAGAATCAGTCACATATCCCACGCTACAATGCATTATTCATGCTCTTCCCCAATCTGGGTCACCCAGTCCATATCCTTTTCATCTGGATAATCTTACTGTTCCTCAGCCCCAGGGCCCCTGCCCAAAAAGCCTTACCTGCTGGGATAGGTCCCTTCTCTGACCTCTTCTAGGCCCCTGTGCTTCCCCATTACAGCACTGATCATCCAATATTAAAGTTAAGTGGTTAAACAGACATAGAGAACGGACTTGTGGTTGCCAAGGGGGAGGAGGGGTGGGACAGGGAAGGACTGGGAGTTTGGGATTAGCAGATGCAAACTATTATATATAGGAAGGATAAAAAACAAGGTCCTGGGCTTCCCTGGTGGCGCAGTGGTTGAGAGTCCGCCTGCCGATGCAGGGGACACGGGTTCGTGCCCTGGTCCGGGAAGCACCCACGGAGCGGCTGGGCCCGTGAGCCATGGCCACTGAGCCTGCGCGTCCAGAGCCTGTGCTCCGCAACGGGAGAGGCCACAACAGTGAGAGGCCCGCGTACCGCAAAACAAACAAACAAAGAGAAGAAAACACAAGGTCCTACTGTATAGCACAAGGAACTATGTTCAATATCCTGTGATAAACCATAATGGAAAAGAATATGAAAAAGAATGTATATATACATATAACTGAATCACTTTGCTGTACAGCAGAAATTAACATTGTAAGTTAACTATACTTCAACAAAATAAATGTAAAAAATAAAAATGCTTAAAATAATCAAAATTAGGTCAAAAGATACAAACTTCCAGTTATAAAATAAGGAAGTCCTGGGGTTGTAACATACAGCATGGCAACTATAATTAATAATACTATTATATATTCAAAAGTGGCTAAGAGTAAATCTTAAAAGCTCTCATCATAAGAAAATAATTTTTTTTTGGCCACTCCGTGTAGCTTGCAGGGTCTTAATTCTGTGACCAGGGATTAAGCCCAGGCCCTCAGCAGTGAAACCACAGAATCCTAACCACTGGACCACCAGGGAATTCCCAAGGAAAGAAATTTTGTAACTCTGTATGATGATGGATGTTAACTAGACTTATTGTGGTGATCATTTGGCAATGTATATAAATATCGAATCATTATGTTGTACATCTGAAACTAATATAATATTATGTCAATGATGTCTCAGTGAAAGAATTTTTTTTTTTCTGCGTTGGGTGTTCGTTGCTGAGCGCGGGCTTTCTCTAGTTGTGGCAAGTGGGGGCTACTCTTCGTTGTGGTGCGAGGGCTTCTCACTGCAGTGGCTTCTCTTGTTGCAGAGCACGGGCTCTAGGCCCACGGGCTCCAGTAGTTGCAGCACGTGGGCTCCGTTGTTGTGGCGCTCGGGCTTAGTTGCTCTGTGGCATGTGGGATCTTCTCGGACCAGGGATCGAACCCGTGTCCCCTGCATTGGCAGGAGGATTCTTAACCACTGAACCACCAGGGAAGTCCCAAGAATAAATTTTTAAAAATCACAATTAACGGTGCTAATATGGGCAAACAGATTTGCCCCCTGGTACTATGCCCGGAGGTCACAATATCAGTGCCAAAAAATGCATAGTAATCAGGAGGAAGCATCAGACAAATGCAAAGTGAGGAACATTCCACCAATAACTAGTGTGTGCATTTCAAAAAAGTCAATGTCAAAAAAAATGGTACAGGGCTTTCCTAGTGGTTCTGTGTTAAGACCCCACATTCCACTGCAAGGGCCATGGGTTCGATCCCTGGTCGGGGAAGTAACGCATGTCGCAAGGTGTGGCCAAAAAAAAAGAAAAAAAGGTACAAATGAACTTATTTACAAAACAGAAATAGAGTCACAGATGTGGAAAACAAACTTATGGTTACCAAGGGGGAATGGAAGAGGGATAAATTGGGAGATTGGGATTGACATATACACACTACTATACATAAAATAGGTAACTAGTAAGAACCTACTGTATAGCACAGGGAACTCTACTCAATACTCTGTAATGACCTATATGGGAAAAGAATCAAAAAAAGAGTGGATATACGTATATGTATAACTGATTCACTTTGCTGTACACCTGAAACTAACACAACATTGTAAATCAACAATTTTTAAAAAGTCAATGTCGTGAAGGACAAAGAATGATTGAGGAACGGGTCCAGATTATGGAGGACTAAGGAGACACAACAAGTAAATGCACCATGTGATCCTGGATGGGACCCCAGAGGGGGAGAAAACAGCTGTAAAGGACATGATGAAACTGGAATCTGGACTGAAGATTAGATAACAGCAATATGTCAGGCTCAAACTTCCTCAAGCTGCTATCTGTGCTGCAGTTACGTAAGTGAAAGGCCTTGTTCTTAGTAAAAGCACTAATCATGTCTGCAGCATACCCTCAAATCATTCACACACAAAAAAGTGTGTGTGATTATCTTTTTTTCTATGTGTATTTTATATATACATGTATATGTGTGCATTATATATGTGCATGTGTATAATAGGTGTGTGTGCATATTATATGTATATACATGTGTCTTTCTGTATATAAATGTTTCTCTCTCTTCTCCTCTCTATTTTTTTTTTTTTTTTCGGTACGCGGGCCTCTCACTGCTGTGGCCTCTCCTGTTGCGGAGCACAGGCTCCAGACGCGCAGGCTCAGCGGCCATGGCTCACGGGCCCAGACGCTCCGCGGCATGTGGGATCTTCCCGGACCGGGGCACGAACCCGTGTCCCCTGCATCGGCAGGCGGACTCTCAACCACTGCGCCACCAGGGAAGCCCTACTCCTCTCTCTTTTGTACAAGAATCATCTCGGTTTTATTTATTTCACAGAGTAATGATTTTAATTGAATACATTTGGGCACAGTAAATATTTGACCTGAAAAGTAGTTGTATCAGAATGGGCATCAGAAAAATAGCAACTCATCTTTACACATAATTAAGTAGAAAATATTTTTTCTGTCTGTTCATGTAAGTGTTACAAATCCTGAGAATAGGTACTACCTTACAATTAAATCTTGCATACATATATATATATAGAGAGAGAGAGAGAGAGACAGAGAGAGACAGAGAAAAGAAATATATATGGAATATATATATATTTGTGTGGAATATATATATATATGCCTCTCTTCCTTTATGTGAGGGAGGATCACCAGGGAAAAGAACTGCTCAGCTGAGTCCACTGGATGTGGTTTTGAGCCACTAAGTTTGGGGAATGTTTGTTACACAGCAAAAGAAAACTGATTGGGCTTCCCTGGTGGTGCAGTGGTTGAGAATCTGCCTGCTAATGCAGGGGACACGGGTTCGACCCCTGGTCTAGGAGGATCCCACATGCCGCGGAGCAACTAGGCCCGTGAGCCACAACTACTGAGCCTGCACGTCTGGAGCCTGTGCTCCGCAACAAGAGAGGCCGCGATAGTGAGAGACCCGCGCACAGCGATGAAGAGTGGCCCCCTCTTGCCACAACTAGAGAAAGCCCTCGCACAGAAACGAAAACCCAACACAGCAAAAATAAATAAATAAATTAATAAACTCCTACCCCCAACATCTTCAAAAAGAAAAACCACAGCTTTAAAAAAAAAAAATGCTCCTGATTCCTAAAAAAAAAAAGGAAAACTGATACACTAATGCTGTTAAATAATAAAATATGTTCTATCCTCCCAGTTTTTAAAATATACCTTCAAAACAATATGAAAGGCCAGATTCAAATTTATTATTTCTTTTTTGTTTTAATAAGATTTGGTTTTTTTTTAGATTAGAGTTTTTAAATTGTGGTAAAACATACATAATAGAAAAAGTTTAACCATTTTAATGTATACAATTCAGTGGCATTAAGTACACATACAATGTTGTACAACTTCTACCTAGTTCCAGAACTTTTCCACCAGCCCAAATGGAAACTCAATGGTCTAAAAGGAAGTCTATGGGCTCCAGTAAGTATACCCATTGCTCCCACAACTCCTTGCCTGGTGGAGGCATTCACCCTCCAAAGTGCAGTGCCATAATAGAGGTCCCTCTTGCCCTGGTCTGAGGCTGGCACTGGCAACAGAAAAACACCAGCCCAAAGGCAATGATCAGAGGCTTAAAGGATCTGCAAAAAAACAGAACATGGAATGGCCTGTGTCGCACAGCAGTGATGGGGCGGGAGGGCTTCCCTTGGCCAAAGAGGGCAGCTCCCCTTCAGCTTTGGACCGTTGCAAACAAGCAGGACTGCAGACCACTCCTGTTGGACCTTCCAATTTTTCAAGAGAAGCAGAAATTCCGGATTTTCATTAGAAATCTCCTGATACTCAAAATTCTGGGCAGAACAAACAAAGCGTATCTTCAGGTGGAGTTTGGCCTGTGGGGTCCAGCATAGGATCATGCAGGATCTGTGCCTAAAACATGGGTGAGGGAGACTTCCCTGGTGGTCCAGTGGGTAAGACTCCATGCTCCCAATGCAGGGGGCCTGGGTTCGATCCCTGGTCAGGGAACTAGAGCCTGCATGCATGCTGCAACTAAGAAGTCTGCATGCTGCAGCTAAAAAGATCCCATGTGCAGCAACGAAGACCCGGCTGAGCCAAAAAAAAAAAAAAAAAAAAAGGGTGGGGATGGGGGGGGTGGGAGAGCAGAGCTGGCAGAGGGGGCTTGGCTTCTGTGCAAATTTGAGCAGGAGACAGGATTGCAACTCATGGGAGCAGCATTAGTTGCACTCCATGTCCGCCACTGGCAGAACTCAAAATAAAGCATGGTTGGAGCAGGTTTAAGCTCAATAATAATCCTAGTCTTCCTGGGAAACTTTATTCCCCCCACACCTCCTCTCTCAGACTATGTGATCTCTCTGTACCTCTGTTTCCCCTTCTTTAAAATAGAGACCTTACAGGATATATTAAGTGAATGAATATATGTAAAATACATAAAATAATGCCAAGTGCAGGGTGGGCACTACTTAAATGTTGGCTACTGTATTAGCTGCATAATGAGTGGCTTAAAACAACAAGACACATTTATTATTTCTTACTTTTCTGTGGGTCAGGAGTTTGGGAGCAGCTTAGCTGGGTGGTTCTGGCTTGGAGTCTCATGAGGTTGCTAACAGATGCCAAGTGAGGCTACATCATCTGAAAGCTTGACTGGGGCTGGAGGATCTGCTTCCAAGATAGCTCCCTTGCGTGGCAGACAAGCTGATGCTGGTTGTTGGGTGGAGGCCTCAGTTCCTCACCTTGCAGATCTCTCCAAAGGGCTGCTTGAGTGTCCTCACAGTATGGTGGCTGGCTTCTCCCGGAGCAAGTGAGCTAATCAAGAACAAGAAGGAAGTCACATGTTTTTTATGACCTAACCTCAGAAGTCACACACATTGTCATTTCAACAATATCCTCTTGGTTATATGAGGGAGAGGAACTACCCAAGAGTGCAAATATCAGGAAGCAAGGATCATTGCGCTATTATGAATAAAGGTAGCATGGCTGCTAAGAGCAGAGCTGTGAGTCAGGCAGCCTGGTTTCAAATCCTGGCTCTTTCTAGATAACTGTGAGAACTTGGACAAGTACTTAACCTTTCATTGCATCCTCATTTATAAGATAGAGTAACAGTATCTGCTTCATTTGCAGTTGTTATTGGGATTAAGGGAATATATAATCACTTTAGAACAATTCCTGGCATATAACAAGTGCACAATAGTGCACAACTTTGTTTTTTACTTGAGTTGTACACTTCATTACTTATTTATTATTTATTTATTTATTTGGTTGTGTCAGATCTTAGTTGTGGCACGTGGCTCCTTAATTATGGCACGCAAACTCCTAGTTGCAGCATGCATGTGGGATCTAGTTCCCGGACCAGGGATCAAACCCGGGCCCCCTGCATTGGGAGCATGGAGTCTTAACCACTGCACCACCAGGGAAGTCTCTGCTGCTACTTTTTTATACACAGCCCCTCCAATGACAGATCAGCTCCTCCCATACAACCCACCAGAAGCCCCAATGATTGAAGACTAGTAGAGAGGGACTGAGGGGTCCCCAGTAATTAGGTCCTAGAGATACATACAGATGGAAAGACACTGTTCATGAGACTGTGTCCTGCTCCAGACCGAAATTTCCCAAAGGCAGGGATTTTCCTTTCAGCTGCCCACAGACAGACAAAAAAAAAAAGTCAATTTTACTGCTTCACTTTCTGATGAGAGACTCCAGCCCGCATGTCACCTTTCTAACGCCATTTACTTCACCCAGAGTAGCCTACATTGGGTGGAGGGGGCATCTTGCCCACCATTATGGACCCAGCATAGTAACCAGCACACAGCAGGTACCAAAGAAACAATTGATCATGGTGATATGTTATTGCTGGGTCAGAAGTATATTCCACAGAGCAGTTTTTTAAGATATAATTCAGGGCCAGCTCTGGGTCCCTGGACAAATTCTTTTGTAGCCTGCTCACTGAAGGTGCCTCTAAGAGGCCTGGGTGTACTTTGTGCCCTCTGAAACACAGCACAGAGGTAGAAGCTACTTCAGAGTGGATCAGAAAGAGGCCTTCAGGTTGGGAAGGTAATTGATCATTTTTCTCAGTGCAAGAAGCCAGGGAGGAGGAGAGCTCACTCTTGGATAGCTATGTCCCCCACTCAGAAGGAGGCCAGGGGCTCGGGGCTGGACAGGCCGGCTGCCAGGTCAGATGGTGGCTATCTGGATCTATTCCTTGCCAAGGTTTTCCTCTGTGCCCTTCCCACCTGCCTGTCACTGCTGCCGGGATCTGCTATCCTGGCATCTGGCCCAGCCAAGTGTATGGGGCACACAGTGTTGGATTCCAGAGGCTGAGCTGGCTCGGAGCCCTGCTGAGTCAACCCTGTTTTTCTTGCCTGTTCTCTGAGCCATCGTGCCCTGGGTTTTTCCTGGCAGGCAGGTTTTCTATGCCAGCCTCAATTTTCAGGCAAGGTATAGGGAAGTTGGTGGGAATGGAGGGGGAGAACTTTGGTAAAAGTTTGTTGAATAAATGCTTAGCCTTGTGAAATGAAAGTGGTCCACCTCACAGCCTCACTCAGTTCTTTCTCTGTCCCAACTCTGTCCCTACCCGAGGCTCAGAGTGTTGGGGTCTCTCCACCAGCCTGGGAACTCCATGTAGGAGAGCAGAGGACTGTTTATTGAATGAATGAATGAATGAATGAGGGAGAATGGGGAGAACTTCCTTCCATGTATCCCCTCTTTCTGTCCCAAGGTTCCTGCTTTGATTCAGGCAAACACTCTGAAGACCCTGAGGGTAGAGAGTGGGCAGTGGGGAGAGAGGCACCCGCTGGAGACTGAACAAGACAAATCTGGGCCCTGCCACCTGGGCACTAAGTTGTGCGGAGTGGGATGAGGGACGTTAAAGAATCCCACAAACACACCTGCAACGACCAAGCCTTGAGCGGGAAGGAGCGCGAAAGCCCGAGATGTCTCCCCGGGAGACCAGCCTGGTCTTGGGATGCTCTCCGGGAGGCGTTCCGGAGGCGGGGATGTTTGAGGGGTCCCGGGTTTCCGCCTAGCCCTGCTGGACTGAGCGTACCAGGACCCTCTTCCCCAGCTTTTGACTTGGGGAGGGGGTCAGGAATGCAGCCCGCACGCCCCGTCCCCGCTGACACCAGCGCCTTTTCCCCACTGGGCGCAGCGGGGGCTGGGGGGGGGGCTCGAAATTCCGGCGCTTGGAAAAGGACCACGGGGAGAGGAAGTCACGTCTCCCACGGTCAGCAGAGAAGGCACGGCTGACCACGCACGTCCGGGCCTGGTGGGAGGAGCCAGAGTTTTGAACCTCCCAGGGCACCCCTCACCCCCAAAACTACCCGGCCTCCATCAACTGAACCCCACCCCCGGCCCCACGCCCCGTCCCCGGAACTCCACGCGCCCCGCCTCCCAGGCTCCGCCTCCTACTCCCGCACTGTGCTTATAATAGAGGGCGTAGCGGGCACAAGCCAAGCGGTGATTCGAGTCTTTGCTCTCTGGCTTCTGCACCCAAGGGAGTCTCCACCAGGGCCCCCGCGTCTCCACCCGTCTCATCTCGACCTCCGAGTCCCCCTTGCGCCCCCTCACCCCTGCCTCTCCGATCCCCGCGTCCCAGCGTCCACACCACCCGGAAGGATGCGCTGTGCGCCAACAGCCGGAGCAGCCCTGGTGCTGTGCGCTGCCACCGCCGGGCTGCTGAGCGCGCAGGGCCGCCCGGAGCCTCCCGAGAAGCCGCGCTTCGCCTCCTGGGACGAGGTGAATGTGCTGGCGCACGGGCTCCTGCAGCTCGGCAACGGGCTACGCGAGCACGTGGAGCGCACCCGTGGGCAGCTGGGCGAGCTGGAGCGGCGTCTGGGCTCGTGCGGGGCCGCCTGCAAGGATCCTGAGGGGTCAGCCGCACCTCCGTTCGCCCCGGAGAATCTGGTCCCTCCCGGCGGCGATGCAGTCCCGGAGACCCTCCGCAGCTTTCAGGTACGTACGCTCCTACTGCCCTGGAAGGGTGTGGACGGGAGGGGGCGCATCCCGGACTCCCTGGGCTCTCCTGCCCGGGCCTCAAAGGATGGAGAGTTGGGAGTAGGACCGGGGATGAATGGAGAAGTTGGCGGCGGAAGGCCAGATCCTCACCAGGGTTTTATACTCTCCCCAGACTCAGCTCAAGGCTCAGAACAGCAGGATCCAGCAACTCTTCCAGAAGGTGGCCCAGCAGCAGCGGCACCTGGAGAAGCAGCACCTGAGAATCCAGAATCTGCAGAGCCAGGTGCCCGATGCTTGCCCCAGGTGGGGAGGGAGGTTGAAGTTGGACCTATGGGTCTGGACGTGGAGCTAAGCAGGTCGAGCAGCCTGAGCCAGCCAGACCTGACCCCCTCCTCCTGTCCTGTCCCAGATGGGCCACTTGGCCCCCATGCACCTGGGCCACGGGGTGGCCAAGCGTGCCAGGAGGAAGAGGCTACCCAAGATGGCCCAAGTTGCTGGCCCAGCTCAAAATATCAGCCGCCTGCACAGTGAGTGTCCAGACCTTTGCTGTTCTCCGGAAACCACCCCCCCACTATTCTTGCCCCCCACCTTCGTCAGGTCCACCTTACTGAGAAGGAGAGAGGCCCCGGCCCTGCGTCCCTGTGGGCTGACGGGCCTCTGGTGAAGGGGTGACTGGGACACCCCCTCCTCAGTCCTCTCCCTTCCCCACGGGGCCACCCCACCCTTCTTCCCAGCAAGCCACTGGGATTTCCCATGGGCCCCTAACTGGAGCAGCAGGCGTCTGGGAAACAGGGTCCAAGGGGGACTTGAGCTGCAGGGGTGTGGGAAAAGGGGTGGTACAGCTCAGGGCCACCTTCCTGGAGGTTGGAACCTTCTAGGAGGGACAGGATGGGGGACGAAAGGGTGCCAGCTAGGGAGGCTGGAGGCTGGAGCCCTCGTTGGGTGAAGAGAGAATGGCGGCCTGGGAGGGGAGGTTCTGATGTTTGGCCACCAGCCACCCACCATGGGCTTTTAGAGTGTGGATCTAGGAGGGGAGGCTAGGGCAGGGAAGCCCCATCTCCTTGGCCAGACGCACCACTCTTGCATCTCTTACAAATCCAGGGCTCCTGACTCACACACCTCTTCCGTCCCACAGCCTTCTATTGGCCCGGAAGTCCCTGATCAGCCCTTCCCACGCCCCCCCCCAAGTTCTGGTTCCTTTATTGTGTATGCCCCATGCACCCCAGATCTCCTAACATGTCTGTAGGTATCTGACACAGATTCCCAGCTCGCGGTGTCTCTGTCCTACTGCTCCAGAGCTGGCTGGCTTCCTTGTGGTCCTCCTACCCCATCACCCACCTTGGCATCTGCAGCCGTCTGCAGCCAACTGGGTGAAAGTTCAGATCTCCCTCTTCACACCCTCGGGCTGGTTGCTGGCTTCACGCCCTCTAGTCTTGAGGGCTCTGGCACCTCCCCGTCCCACCACTTTCCCTCCCCTCCCCAACCAGGAAGGGTCCATTACACCCTCCCAAACCGTAGCCCTGGTATGAGTGGCTTCTGGGTGGGGCCCGCAGGCATAGATCCAGGCTGGGGAATGTGATGGGGGGGGGGGTCATGTGTAGGTTTGGGGACTCCAGGCTCGCCCCAGCCAAGTATGGGAAAGTTCAGAGCTGCGGAGACAAACAGCTGGTGTTAATGGAAGCCACATTGGTGGTTTGGCGGGCTGCCTGTTGTGATTGGAAGAGAGGAAAGTAGGGGAAAGGGGAGCTGCTTCAGGGCCCAGAAAATGCCTCCAGTCATCCGGGCCCGCCCTCACTCCCACAGTGTGGACACATTCACCCCGCGACCTGAGCCTTCCCTTCCCCCTGCGACCTTTCCCCTACTTTCCGGGCTGGGCTGGGCCTGGGCTGGGCTGGGCATGGGACGGGCTGGGGGCGGGGACTTCCCCGGTCTGCCGATGTGCCCTGGCCATCGTTCCGTTTTTTCCTCCCTCCTTCCCTCCTCAATCCTTCCCCCTCCCTCTCTGATACCTGGGACCCCAGGCAGGGCCTCTGTGGTGTCCCCAAGCCCCATCCAGGCCTGATTCCCCTCCCGCCACTGGACAAAGCAGAGCCCCCTCCTGTTTATCGCAGTTCTTGCCCCATCCCCACTCTGGTCCAGCTCCTTCAGTCATTCCTTCATGGCATCTTTAGTAAACACCTGCTGTGGGCTGGGATCAGCCTGGGCACCGGTGCCACATGGTGGGCAAAGAGCCATTCATTGTCCCTAGCCTCATGGACCTCCTTCAGTGTGGGGAGTTGGAGAGAGACCATCAGATGACCCCAGTGTTGGGGAGTAGGAAGTCCTCAGTGCCCCTAACCTGGTCTGGGTGGGATGGTCAGGGACATGATCCCTTTCAGAAGCTGGGACCTTTAATATGAGGCAAGGAAAGGCATGAGGGAAGTGGGTCTCAGAACAGTAGCACGTGCAAAGTCCCTGTGGCAGGAGGGGGGTGTGGTACCAGGAAGGCTATGTGGCCAGAGGGTGGGCGTGCAGTGCAGGAGAGGGAGGATGGGTATAGCAACCAGTCCTGGGGTGCCTTGTAGACTGTGTCGAGGAAAGGCATGGGGTGCTATGGAAGACTTTAGGCAAGTGGGGGGGGTGTCATGAGCTCTAGATTGCCCCGTCCCGTCCCGGTCACCCGCTGCCCAGCCCCCAGACATGCCTGTTTCCTGGAACCCCCAGGACTGCTCTCTGCTTCAATCCCCCCACCCTTGTCTGCCCTGCAGGACTGCCCAGGGACTGCCAAGAGCTGTTTGAAGAGGGAGAGAGGCAAAGTGGATTGTTCCAGATCCAGCCCCGGGGGTCCTCCTCATTCCTGGTTAACTGCAAGATGACCTCAGGTAGGGCTGCTCTGGCCCCCCAGGTACCCCAAATATCATGGGCCCGGTTGTCCTTCTGTCAAATGCAGCTCACCCCCCTTCCCTCCCTTGCTCCCCGCTTTCTCCTTCCCTGCTGGATCCTTGGGACAAAGATCCAGGCAGAGTCCTCTGCCTGCTGACCAGCCCATCTTCCTCCTTTAACCATCTTCCTCCAGTCCTGCTGGGATGGATGAGAGGAACATTGCTCTCCCTTGGTTTAGAGGTGGTTTGGGGTTTGGGAGCCAGATGGGGGAGTCAGGGTCTCTTGTAAAAAAAAATCCTCCTGGTGACTTTGCACCTTTCTGAGCAGATGGAGGCTGGACTGTAATTCAGAGGCGCCAGGATGGCTCAGTCGACTTTAACCAGCCCTGGGACGCCTACAAGGATGGCTTCGGAGACCCCCAAGGTGGGTGTTTCCTGCAGGCCAGAGGCACAGGGGGAGGAGGGGGCCGCGGAGGTGGGTCGTTCTCACAGATGGGTCTTTCCCACTGTAGGTGAGTTCTGGCTGGGCCTGGAGAAGGTGCACCGCATCATGGGGGAGCGTGGCAGCCGCCTGGCTGTGCAGCTGCAGGACTGGGAGGGCAATGCCGAGTCATTGCAGTTCCCTGTCCACCTGGGTGGCGAAGACACAGCCTACAGCCTGCAGCTCACGGCGCCCGTGGCCAGCAAACTGGGTGCCGCCGCCTTCTCACCCAGCGGCCTCTCCCTGCCTTTCTCCACTTGGGACCAAGACCACGACCTCCGCGGAGACAAGAACTGTGCAAAGAGCCTCTCTGGTGAGCAAGCAAGCTCTGTCCCTCCTTGTCTTGCCCTTTGCCACACAGCTGGGACCTCCCCTCCCTACCTTTCTGCATCCGTCCCCTGCCTTCAACTCCATCTATTCCCTCCCCACTTTTCTCCTTACGTGCAGCATACCCTTGGGCAACTGACTTAACACTCACTTACTCCATCTTCAAAATGGGTAGAACCATACCGTCCACACCATAGGATTATTATGAACATATGATGAGATGACGTTTGTGGGATGGTGGCTGGTGTGTGGCAAAGCCATGGAGACAGACCCCATCTTGTTCTAATGAAATCGGAGGCAGAGCCCGGGCCCTGTGAAGTGAAATATATGAAACTGCCTTTTGGTGGATCAAAGAAGGATGGAATAGTGGTTAATTTCATATGGTTCAATCTAATATAAACTAGTGAGATGCATGACAGTCATAGAGAGGCTTGGATAAATGTTTGCCATGTGCCAGATGCGGAGAAGTCACTCGCCAGGGTCACAGACATAAAAGCTGCAGTTACCGGGAAGGGGGGTACCCAGAGCCCCTGGGGTGCCTTTGTCACAACCTGGGGTTCCTCAGAACACAGTTTGACAACCACTGCCAAAGACATCTCATCTAAAGTGTGTGACATCCAACACCCAGCCTCATCCCCATCCCGGGCCCAGTGGAGGCCCAAGGACCCATGGGCCTAACCAAGTCCCCTTTTTTCTGACCCCGGCAGGTGGCTGGTGGTTCGGTACCTGCGGCCACTCCAATCTTAATGGCCAGTATTTCCATTCCATCCCGCGGCAGCGGCAGCAGCTTAAGAAGGGCATCTTCTGGAAGACCTGGCGGGGCCGCTACTACCCGCTGCAGGCCACCACCATGCTGATCCAGCCCACAGCGGCCGAAGCAGCCTCCTAGCCTCCTCGCTGGGGCCTGGTCCCAGGCTCCTGGAGGACAGGGACTCTGATTCTAGCCCAGCATGTGGCCACTCCCTGCCTGGGCAGGGGCTCCAAGCAGGGGCCACCTGAAACCTCATGGACAGAGAAGATGTCCACGACTGGAGATGCCCCCGCGATGAGTGGGGGGGCTGCAGGAAATGCCCTCTGAGAAGAACAGAGCTGCAGGGCTGCAGGGCACAGACCCCGAAAGCGTGGGACATGGGGGCATTGAAGCCCACTCCTCGCCCGCCCGAGGAGTATGGGACGCAGAGGGACCACTCGGGGGCAGCCAGGCCGGCCCTTGATGGCGGATTCAGTCACGTTGACTGGCTGGGGGACCAGGACTCCCGTAGACCCCGGGCGCCCTTGTGGTGCTGTAGGGTGTGGGTGCTATAGGCGAGCCCACGCTGACGGCATCTGGGCTGAGCCCATGGAATTCTTGGAATAAAAACAACCTCAGAACATTTCGTTCCTTTTCGTCCTTTGTTTTTGTTTTAAAAAGTGGACAGTTTTCAAAGTCCACATAAACATGTTCCCAGGGTGGAGGGTGAATGCTTCCGGGGCTCTTGAGGGCAATGCTGGTTATCCCTACCACCTCCGACAGCTGATTTCAATTTCCTTCACTTATGATTTCATGATGTGTATCTCATTTTTTACTTTCAAAGTTACAAAATAAAACCCTCATTCAGTCCTTCTGGAAGCAGGTAATAGAGAAAATAAGAAGCTCTTCCTGACCATACTTAGGCATATGAATCACTATTAACTTTTTAGTGTCCTGCCATCTGATAGAAATATGATGTGAGTTGTGTGTTTAATTTTTTTTGTAGCCACATTTTTTAAAATATTTATTTATTTTTGGCTGTGTTGGGTCTTCGTTTCTGTGCGAGGGCTTTCTCTAGTTGCGGCGAGCGGGGGCCGCTCTTCATCGCAGTGCGTGGGCCTCTCACTGTTGCGGCCTCCCTTGTTACGGAGCACAGGCTCCAGATGCGCAGGCTCAGTAGTTGTGGCTTATGGGCCTAGTTGCTCCGCGGCATGTGGGATCTTCCCAGACCAGGGCTCAAACCCGTGTCCCCTGCATTGGCAGGCAGACCCTCCACCACTGCGCCACCAGGGAAGCCCTGTAGCCACATTTTTAAAAAAGAAAAAAAAAAAAACAAGTTTTACAAGAAAGTAAAAAAAAAATTTAGGAATATACTTCATTGAACCCAATATTTCCAAAATATTACTGTTTCAACATGTGGTCAATATAAAAGTTATTGATAAAAAAAAGTTATTGATGAGATATTTGACGTGGCTTTTTGTACTGAGTCTTCCAAATTCAGTATGGATTTCACACTTATGGCGCATCTCAGTTTGGACTAGCCGTATTTAAGGGCTTAGTAGCCACAGTGGCCAATGGCCACCATCTTGGACAACCCAGCTCTACTGTGTGACATTAATGCAGTGTTTTGGGTAAATTCTTCCCATTTTTGGCCATGTCTGCAGAAGTTTTCCTTTAAATTGGCTTTAAAATATGTATATATGTATCTATCTATCTATCTATCTATCTATCTATCTATCTATCTTGGGACTTCCCTGGTGATCCAGTGGTTAAGAATCCACCTTCCAATGCAGGGAACGCAGGTTCCATCCCTGGTCAGGGAGCTAAGATTGCACATGCCACAGGGCAACTAAGCCCGAGCGCCACAACTAGAGAGCCTGTGTGCTGCAACTACTGAGCCCGCGCACTCTGGAGCCTGCGTGACACAACTACAGAGAAGCCTGCTGGCTGCAACGAAAGGTCCCACATGACGCAACTAAGACCTGACGCAGCCAAAAATAAATAGATATTAAAAAAATATATATATATATATGTATCTAAAATTCAGCTAATATTTCTTGAGCACCTACTACAGGTCAGGCCCTGTCCCAAGTGCTTGGGCTACTCTAGTGAACAGAAAGATCCCTGCCTGCACCAAGCTTGCCTTCAAAGCCCCTCCCATTACAGAGAAGGTGACCTATAATTGATGGTCCAAACTGGAGACACTATTGAGAGTGAAAGGCGGGGTGTTGTTAATAATTACGCCAGATGACAGATGTAAAGCAGCTCACCCCCAGGCATATAGGGACTTACTGACCCAGTTTCTAAAAATGTAGTCATATATCTTACAGTGTGTGGAAAACCCTGCCATAAATAGGTTAGTAAAACTAAACTCGGTGAAAACAAAACAATGTAAATGCTTTCAAATTCCAGCTAGAGGGAATTCCCTGGCCGTCCAGTGGTTAGGACTCCATGGCTTTCACTGCTGTCAGTGTGGGTTCAATCTCTGGTGGGGCAACTAAGATCCCACAAGCCCCGCCGCCTGGCCAAAAAAAAAAAAAAAAATCCAGCTAGAAAACTGATCTATGGTGAAAAAAAAACCCCACAATAAACGAATAGTGGTTGCCTCTGGAAGGGTGGGAGGTGGGATAGGGATTGACTCGGAAGGGATATAAGGGAACTTTCCCAAGTGACGGTGATGTTCTGAACCTCAGTAGAGGTGGGTTACTCCCGTGTTCACCTTTGCCTAGGTGAGTATACACTTAAGATTTGTGCATTTCATTGTATGTAAATTTCACCTAAAAAAAAAGCTACAACAGTCATAAAAAGACATGGAACTCTAGTTAATGGTATGCATGCTGAAGTGTTTTAGAGGTGCAGTGAACTGATGTCTTCAATTTTGTTTTTTTAAATTTTTTCCAGCTTTATTGAGATGTGATTAACACACAATAGGACTTCTCTGATGGCGCAGTGGTTAAGAATCCGCCTGCCAATGCAGGGGACACGGGTTGGATCATTGGTCCGGGAAGATCCCACATGCCGCGGAGCAACTAAGCCCGTACTGAGCCTGTGTTCTAGAGCCCACGAGCCACAGCTACTGAAGCCCACGCACCTAGAGCCCGTGTTCCACAACAAGAGAAGCCACTGCAGTGAGAAGCCTGCACACTGCAACGAAGAGGAGCCCCTGCTCACTGCAACTAGAGAACGCCCGCGTGCAGCAACAAAGACCCAATGCAGCCAAAAATAAATTAATTAAAAAAAAATAAAACATTGTGTAAGTTTAAGGTGTATGACATGTTGACTTGATACACATATACTGTGAAACGATAAGCACCCTAGCATTAGCCAATGCCTCCATCACATCACACAATTACCTTTTCCTTTTTGGTGGTGAGAACATTGAAGATCTACCCTCTTAGCAGCTTTCAGGTACACAATACAGTGTTACTTGTAATCACCATGCTGTCCATTAGATCCCCTAAATCTTCAACTTCCTTTGAAATGCATCAAAAAATTAGATGACGGGTGGCTAGAGGAATGGACATGCAATAAAGCAAAATGTTAATAGTGCGATCTGGGTCTGGGTATTCTCTGTACAATTCTTTCCATTTTTCTAAATGTTTAAAAAATTTCACAATGAAATGTATGTAGGGAAGAAAATCCTAACGAGATCCTGTTGCCTTCTAAAGGCTCTCATCCTTCGTCTGAGCTCAAAAAGGGAGATGAGGATTAGATAATTGTTGAAGAGATATGAGCAAGAGAGAGTGAGCCTCTCTCCTTGATGGGTAATAAAGGTCTTCAAGAATTGAACAAAAAGGGAGAGGGATAAATTAGGAGTTTGGGATTTGCATATACATACAAGTATATATAAAATAGATGAACTACAAGGACGTACTGTGTAGCACAGGGAACTCTACTCAATATTTTGTAATAAACTATAAAGGAAAAGAATCTGAAAAAGAATATATATGTGTGTGTGTGTGTGTGCGTGTATAACTGAATTACTTTGCTGTACACCTGGAACTAACACAAAATTGTAAATCAACTATACTTCAATAAAAAATTTAATTCATTAAAAAAAAGGAATTGAGGGCTTCCCTGGTGGCACAGTGGTTAAGAATCCGCCTGGCAATGCAGGAGACACGGGTCCGAGCCCTGGTCCGGGAAGATCCCACATGCCACACAGCAACTAAGTCCCTGCGCCACATCTATTGAACCTGCACTCTAGAGCCCGCGAGCCACAACTACTGAGCCCGTGTGCCACAGCTGCTGAAGTCCGCGCGCCTAGAGCCTGTGCTCCACAACAAGAGAAGCCACCGCAATGAGAAGCCTGCACACCGCAACGAAGAGTAGCCCCCTCTCGCCGCAACTAGAGAAAGCCCGCGCACGGCAACAAAGACCCAATGCAGCCAAATAAATAAATAATTTTAAAAAAATTGAAAAAAGGAATTGAAAAAAGGTAGGACTTTCACAGTATGTGGTTCAATGTTATTTAATGCACTGCTTACGATTATCACCCCTATCATATGGCGCATTATCATAGGGCACGTTTGGGAGAAACAGTATTTGCCTGTGCCCTGAGCCCCAGCTGCTGTTTTAATAGAGAACCTATTTTTCCAATATTCCTAGGGGTTCCTTGGGAAGGTAGTGGGGGCCTCTTTCACTAGAGGAGAGCCTCTGTGTTGGGGACACACTAGCTTCCCTGGGGCCCTGGCTGAGCATGGGTGACGATCTTCTCAACACTTGGAGGCCAGACCCTCTCCAGGATCCTTGTTTGGGGGTGTCCTGTATCGGGCAGGCTTGGAGAGTCTCCCTTGAGACCACTGTGGCTGAACTGGTGGGGAGTCCAGTCTGTTGAGGTGGGGGCAGAGCCCTCCCAGTTACGTACTCTTTATTCTCAGGTTCGGCCAAACAGGGCTGATTGCTCCAATGCTGCTGCTTCTTCTGCTATCACCTCCTCCTCCAACACAGCATTTCCTGCCCCTCCATCACTGGGAATGACAGAAAGAGTAACCACCATGGCTGGGAACCAAACAAGAGCCAGGAAGTGAATCCTGACCCAGCCAACTTCAGAGCTGGCGCCCTTAACCATATCACTCTCCTGCGGAGGGGCCAGGACAGGACACTCAAGCTCTGTGGCCTCAGCTCCTGCATCTGGAAAATAGGGATGGTCTGGTACCCCACCCTCCCATCCGCACCACCCCTTCCTGTTCTCCAGGTACTGTGAGGATTTCATGTAGCATTACATGAAAAGCAGTCTGAGTAGTGTCTGACTCATGGTGAGCACACAACATAAACGTGAGCCATCATTACTAACACTATCATTACTGTGAGCCATGCTGGATGGGCGCTGGAACAACATGACCTAGACAGGAGAAATGCCTTCATGGTGGAGGTCACTTTTGAGTCAGTTTTTTTTTTTTCTTCTTATTTAAAATGTTTATTAAGAAGGTTTACTTTTTTAAAAAATATTTATTTTATTGAAGTATAGTTGATTTACAATGTTGTGGGGCTTTTTGTTTTGTTTTTTTTGGCCATATGGCTTGTGGGATCCTAGTTACCCGACCAGCGATTGGACCCAGGCCCTCGGCAATGAAAACACGAAGTTCTAACCACTAGACCGCCAGGGAATTCCCTACAATGTTGTGTTAATTTCTACTGTACAGCACAGTGATTCAGTTATACATATATATGTATAATTTATATATATATACATATATATAAATTCTTTTTCATATTCTTTCCATTATGGTTTATCACAGGATATTGAATATAGTTCCCTGTGCTATATAGTAGAACCTTCTTGGGTTTTTTTTGTTGTTTTTTTAAGGCCTTTATTGAATTTTTTACAATATTACTTGTTTTATGTTTTGTTTTTTTGGCCCCAAGGCATGTGGGATCTTAGCTCCCTGACCAGGGATGGAACCCACACCCACTGCATTGGAAGGCGAAGTCTTAACCACTGGACCACCAGGGAAGCCCCGACCTTCTTGTTTATCCATTCTATGTATGATAGTTTGCATCTACTAATCCCAAACTCCCGATCCATCCCTCCCGCATGAGTCAGTTTTCAAAGGATAAAAATTCTACAAAGATGGGGGAGGGGTGTGGCACCACAGCAGGAGAGCACTGTTTGAGAGCAAAAGCCTGGCTGCCTTGGAAGGAAGCACGGCTCCTGTCTGGAGAACCAGTGCATTGCCTCACCTGGCTGCAGCGAGAGGCAAGAAGCTTGGGTGGTGAATGCGGGTGGGGTGGGGAGGGGGTTTGGGTGGGAATGTGCTGGGCTTCAAGCCAACAGCCCAGGAGTGTGCAAAGGCCACTAGGGTCCTCCCTGGACTGGCTTCCAGACTGCCTCAACTTTTCCCCTAAGCTCATCTCTGGGCCCTTGGACTCAACTCTCCAGCCACTGTGGCCTCCTGGCTGTTCAGAGCCATTGGGCTCTCTCTCACTTCTTTGTTTTGTCTGTCTAAAATGCTGTTCCCACCACCTCCTCCCCCTCCCTTGGACTCAGTGTAAATGCCACCTCCTCCGGGATGCCTTCCCTGCCTCCTTAACTAAGTAGATCCGCTGTCACATAGCCCAGTTTATTCCTGGGCTCACTGCACTCTGAAATTTCTTGTGTGTGCTGTTGTTTACTTGCTTCTTGTCTGCCTGTTCCACTAGACGTCAGCTCCCCAAGGGCTGGGACTTGTCTCCTTCAACTCTGCATCTCCAGCCCATAGAGCATTGCCTGGCCTGACTTATGTTTTAAAAGACTCTCGGGGGTGGGGGGGATAAATTAGGAGTTTGGTATTAACATATACACACTACTATATATAAAATAGATAACCAGGGACTTCCCTGGTGGTCCAGTGGTTAAGACTCTGCGCTCCTAATGCAGGGGGCCCAGGTTCGATCCCTGGTCAGGAAACTAGATCCCGCATGCCGCAACTAAAAGCCCGCTTGCCTCAAAGAAGATCCTGCACACCGCAACTAAGACCCGGTGTAGTCAAATAAATAAATAAATAATTTTAAAAGTATATAAATAAATAAAATAGATAGCCAACAAGGGCCCACTGTATAGCACAGGGAACTATATTTAATATCTTGTAATAACCTATAATGGAAAAGAATCTGAAAAAGAATATATATGCCACTGAATCACTTTGCTGTACACCTGAAACTAACACATTGTAAATCAACTATACTTCAATTTAAAAAAAAATTATTTATTTATTTTTGGCTGTGTTGGGTCTTCGTTGCTGCGCACGGGCTTTCTTTAGTTTCAGTGAGCGGGGGCTACTCTTCGTTGTGCTGCACGGGCTTCTCATTGTGTGGCTTCTCTTGTTGCACAGCACAGGATCTAGGTGCGCGGGCTTCAGTAGCTGTGGTACGCAGGCTCAGTAGTTGTGGCGCACGGGCTTAGTTGCTCCGCAGCATGTGGGATCTTCCCAGACCAGGACTTGAACCCGCGTCCCCTGCATTGGCAGATGGATTCTTAACCACTGTGCCACCAGGGAAGCACCCCCAATTTAAAAATATATATTTATTTATTTGGTTATGCCGGGTCTTAGTTGCAGCAGGCAGGCAGGCTCCTTAGTCGTGGCATGTGGGCTCCTTAGTTGCAGCATACAGGCTCCTCAGTTGTGGCACACAAACTCTTGGTTGTGACATGCATGTGGGATCTAGCTCCCTGACCAGGGATCAAACTTGGGCCCCCTGCACTGGGAGAGCAGAGTCTTAACCACTGCGCCACCAGGGAAGTCCCTATACTTCAATTTAAAAATACATAAATAGGAATTGCCTGGGGTCCAGTGGTTAGGATGCAGCTCTTTCATTGCTGAGGGCCCAGGTTCAGCCCCTCGCTGGGGAGCTAAAATCCCACAAGCCATGCGGCGTGGCCAAAAAAATTTTAATTTAATTTTAAAAATAAATAAATAAAAGACTCCATGTGGCTGCTATGGGAAGAACAGACTGTGTGAGGTGAGCTCAGATCAGGGAGCTTTGGGAGCAGGAAACTACACAGGTCCGTGAAGTGATGACAGGGCCAGTATAGGGGTGGTGGCAGTGGTGAGGGTGAGAAGTGGTCAGAAATTTAAGAGGGAGGAGGGACAGAGTAAGGCAACTGAGGGAGGGGTTGGGAGAGAGGGGCAGGGGAGTAAAGGACGAGGAGGAGAGGGGAGTCCACCACCTCTGGCTTTGATGATGTGGGTGAATGGATGGAGTCACAGAAGGAGGAGAGGATATGGGAAAAAGAGGCCAAATTTGTGTTTGGGATGCCTGATGGACATCCCAAGGATGAGGTCCAGGAGGCAATAATTATTATTATTATAATTAGCACATGAGCTATACTTACATGATCACTAATCAAACATTTCTGTGACTTTCCTGGTGGTCCAGTGGTCAAGACTCCGCACTCCCAATGCAGGGGGCCTGGGTCTGATCCCTGTTCAGGAAACTAGATCCCTCATGCCGCAACGAAGATCCCACGTGCCACACTAAGACCCGCGCGGCCAAATAAATAAATAAATAATTTAAAACAAAACACAACGTTTATTGCCCACTGAGGACACAGCAGCGACTGCCACAGACACAGCCCCTGCCCTCACACGGCTGATGTTCTGTTGGTGGGGGACAGAAACTAAATAGGATTGTGAAAATTTAAAAGAAGAAACCTTAACTAAAACTGGAGTCAGGAAGTCTTGCAGAGGGAGCTCTTATGCTCTGCCACTCCTCAGTTACCCCAAACAGGAAGACATCAATTACAGACCCCAACCAGAAGAGATGTACGTACCTTGCACTCCCAAACAGTAACTGCAATTACTTTACTAAAACTGGAGGAGATTTTCTTCCCTCCCAGCAACAAGCCCAGCCAATGGAAACACCACAGCTTAGCCAAGGAGAAGCTGCCCTCACCTGAACGCTTACTTTCCTCCGAATTAACTTTCATTTCACTATTGTCCATGACTTCTTGTCTCACCGTCTTTTCTATAAAAGACTTCCATTTTGTACAACCTCTGGGAGTATCTCTGCTTGACAGATGAGATGCTGCTTGATTCATGAATCTTTTAATAAAGGCAATTAGACCTTCACACTTAGTAGAAGTTTGTTTTTTAACAGGATCGAGAAAGAAATGCATACTTTAATGTCAAGTAGGGATAAATCCTTGGGGTGGGGGTGGAATAAAACAGGATAAGGGGACAGAGAAAGGGAGACAGTCTGACACCGAGTAAGGATTTACAAATATTTGTTAAAGACTTAATGACAGACAGTGGGTGGTTGATTTAGTCTGTGTTTAGGTCAACGATCTAGTCATACTCCAAAGATTCCATAAGGTGAGTTTCTCCCGTTTTACAGAGGGAGAAAACTGCAACCCAGAGAGGAGAGGAGACCTCTAAGCTAAAAAAGTCCCCACTCAGATGTTCCCCCAGAAACTGCCATTTCTGGGGGCAGCGGGCGTGGGGGTGGGGGTGGGCGGCCCGCAGAGCAGCGCGCATTGACCTATGACGTCATCGGGACGGTAAATAGCGTAACACTACCTGGACGTAGCCCCATTTCCCCTCCCGGACAGGTCCTCTGCTGGTCCGGTACTGCCTGAATCAAACCTCTCATTGGCTACTCTCTCCGTCAATCCGTTTCATTCTTCCAGTTTTTCCGCCCCGCCTTCCAGATCTCTCCTGTGATAGGCTGGCGAGGCCGTCACTTCATAAAGGTCCGCATTCCTTCCGCCTTTCTCCAGGAGACCGAGAGAGAAGAAGGTGGATCTCCGGCGGCGCCCACCCCGGGGGCTCTGATTCCGCCTCTTATTGGCTTCTCTGGGTGCCGGTCGCTACGCCATCCATCGCTGATTGGCCATCCGGCCGCCACTCTGCGCGGCGCCGGCTCCGCCCCCGTCGGGTGTTTGTGGTGGGGCTGCGAAGTCGCCAATCCCGCCGGAAGCGCCAGGACAATGGGGACTCGGGACGACGAGTACGACTACCTATTCAAAGGTGCGGCTGGTGGGGCACAGACGGGCGAGCGGGCGGCGGCGAGGCGCCGGGCAAGCACCCAGGCTGCGCTCCAGGCCTCTGGGCCCAGGCCGGAGCCCGAGACTTGGGGCCTGGCAGGCCAGGCAGCCGGGATGGCCAGTGCAGGCCGGGCTTGGTCAAGTTCGGGCCGAGATGCGCAGCCATGAGGGGCAGGCTGTCCAGAGAGGTTTGGGGGCCCGGGATGCTCCGAGGCGGGGCCAGGGCCCAGGGGGGTGGGGCCCGGGGCAGTGGGAGAGGCCGTTAGGGGCGGGGCATTCAGAGGGGGCGGGGCCGCCCCAGCATTTGGCGGGCCGGGCTGGGTGGAAAGCTCCCTTCGTGATGGGGGCGTGTCCGTTAGAGGCGGGGCTAGGATGTGGTGGGCGTGTCCAATAAGTGGGCTAGGGTGGGCGGGTGGGGGTGGTGCTCTCATGGAGTAGGAGGGGCCAGTCTTGATTGGTGGCAGTGCATCTGGGGGCGGAGCCCTGGAAGGGAGGGGCGGACAATGGGGGTTGAGGTGCGTGTGTGGCAGGGGTGGGGGTGTTTACCCTGGATTGGGGAGCAGAGTCGGAATTGCGTGTAGGGGCACCTGGGGTGGTGGCGGGGGACTGTGTGTGCTGAACCCAGGCCTGGTGGTTAACAGCAATAATTGCCTTAACTCTTAGAGCTCTTGAGAGCGCTGTCAAAGCACCTGCACTTTTCTAAGCACTTTACACACATGAATTCATTGAAATCCTCAGCACAACCCTGTGAGATCCATATTATCCAGCATCTCTCTTTATGGACCTGGAAACTGGAGGGACAGTTTAAGTATTAAAGCAAGATTTGAACCCAGACCACTTAAGGAGTGTATCTGGGGGGGCTTGTGGCCAAGATCTGGGACTGGGGTTGTCAGACGGTCTCCTCCAACCTGCTGGAGGATCTTCCCTGCCAAGGCAACAGAGGACTCTAGGAGCCTCAAGTAAGGCCTAGGAAGGTCAGGCAGCTTAGGGGTCACTGACTTTCCAGTACCTTCTGTGCCACCCTAGGCTTTGGCCAGGTCTTTTGCTGCTGTGCTGGGCTCCCTGGCTGGCATTGGTCACCCTTGAGAGCTAACCCCTGGATGCACACAGGACACCTTTGCCATGCTGCCTGCTGCGTGAGGGTGTGCTTCCCATGCCAGCCATTGACATCTTTCCCTCGTTGGGGGAGCTTGGCCATCCCTGGGAGTGTGGCCTGTGTGACACTGTGTGTCTATGGTATTATCCCTGGTTGGGTCTGGGGTTCTGGGGACCTTGGGAATGTAGAAAATGGGATGGAGCACTTCCTACCTGGGATATCCACATGGTAAAAGGTTTCTGGGCAGAACGAGTCCCCATGCAAAGGTCTGGAGTTGTCACACAGCACCATGGGCTCGAGGAGCTGCCTGCAGGCTGATACGTTGCTGCCAAGTGAGGCTGTGTGGTCGGCAGGCATTGGGCCCAGGCCCTTGTGCCGACTGAACCTTGGGGTCTCACTTTAGAGGCAGAGGAAGCTCTGTCAGGGCCTTGGGGACGGATGATAGGTGGACTGGACGCCAGTCCTGCTGCAGCTGGTGCCTGTCTCTACCCAGCCCACCCTGAGGCAGCTGCTCCCCAGGTCCTGGCTGGCACCCACCTGGATGTGTTACTACAAGGGCAGGGGGCGTTCCTCCCAGTGTTTCCGTGGTCATTCCCCACTTGTTATTTTCAGCCGTTTGCTGTTGAAAATAACCCAGCTCCAAGTGTTTGCACGAGTCATCGTTTGCCCTTTGGGTTATTTCCTTGAAGTATGTTCCCAGAAGTCCAGTTATTGGGTCAGGGGCAAGGGAGCAGGCTGTGCGCTTCTCAGGATTCATCTCCGGAGTCCTCTTCCTGGAAACACTAGTACCACAGCTGGTGTGGGGGGGGCGGGGGCGGTGCCTGCCTGCCCCGCTGCCCTCTCCCACTGGGCTCCTTTTCTGAGTAGAGCAGGTGCCCTGCTGACTGTCTCAAGCCAGGTCAGAAGCGAAAGTGTAATTCACAAGGTCAGTGTTTACCAAACGGGTCCTCTGACTCACCTTCACACGTAACGCCTTGTTGGAGGACCCTCTATTATCTTTTAATATTTGTTTGTTTTTATAAATTTATTTTAAATTTTTGTCTGTGTTGCGTCTTTGTTGCTGTGCACATGCGGGCTTTCTTTAGTTGTGGCGAGCGGGGGCTACTCTTCGATACAGTGCGCGTGCTTCTCATTGCAGTGGCTTCTTTTGTTGTGGAGCACAGGCTCTAGGTGCATGGGCTTCAGTAGTTGTGGCACACACGCTCAGTAGTTGTGGTGCATGGGCTTAGTTGCTCTGCGGCATGTGGGATCTTCCCAGACCAGGGCTTGAACCTGTGTCCCCTGCATTGGCAGGTGGATTCTTAACCACTGCGCCACCAGGGAAGTCCCCTAATATTTGTTTTTAAATCCACTCAGTTTTTGTCTCACTTAAATAGGAAAAGGAAATTCTTTCTGACTCATAGAAGGAAGGAAGGAAGCCAGCAGGTAGGCAGGCCGCCACCATGGCATCACTGGCCATAAATATGGCAGGTAGACTGAAACGTGAATACACTGCACCCCACAGACCCTCCTGAGACCCCGTGGCCTGCAGAGGGTCAGGCCTAGGCAATACAGAGGTGTCCAGGACACAGCTGTGCCAGAAGGGTTGACAAGGACCAGAAGGGTTGACAAGGACCGGTACTCTCACCGTACATCTCCCCAGCCCTGCTGCCTGGTGCGGGGAGTCCTTCAGGAGTGGAGGGGGGCTGTGATCCTCTCATCCCCCATCCCGTGCCCAGCCTCCCCCAGGCTTCAGTCACCTTCCCCAGGCCCTGCCCTGGGCACAGAGGGACCACACCTCTCACGTGGGACGCTGGCTGCCCCCTCTCTAGCCTTCCCACCACTGACTTGCTTTTTTTGGCAGCCACATCACAGGTTGGCTCTCCTGACCCCCCAGCAGAGGCCCGCAGATCCCTGGGGGTGTTCCCCCCCCCCCCCCCCCCGCAGTCCCCGTGTGGCTTGTTTTCCTCCCTGCTCATCCCCTGCCCCCGCCAGGAGTGAGGCTGTTTATTTGTACCTAATTATAGATCCTCACATTTATCCTGCTAACATTTTATCCTTTTCAGCGAGGGGCCATTTTCCCAGCCTGCCGATCAATCCCCGGGGGCGCCCCAAACTCTCCTCTGATGGACTGGGCGGCAGGGGCCACAGTGCGAGCAGCTAGGTCCCCAAGGGCCACCAAGGCCTTCCCAGAGCTCCCACCACTCACTCACTCCCAGGGAACAGGCCGGCCCCAGTGCTCACCAGGTGCTCCCGAGGCAGCCTCCTGGCTCTCCAGCCTGAGCAGACCTCACACCTGGCCGGCTGGTCTGGGACCCGAGCACACCAGCTCCCCCCATTATGAATGGTGGCCCTGCCTGTGCCCCGGTTTGGGGCACCTGTCCTCTGCTCTCTGATTCCCCCGGGGAATAGCTCCTGGGGGGAGGGGTGGAGCCCTGCTCTGCCTGGAGTCGGGGAGCCGAGTGCCCCCAATGGCCACTCGGTGACCTGAGTGTCAGAATGGGGGCCCCAGATGTGCCACGCTGTCGTGGGGCGGGCCCGAGGACCAAGGGCTTCCAGGAGCTGCCAGCTCTTTGTTTTTGCCAACTGGGCTTGCCTGCTCTGCCAGCCAACTGGTGTGCCCAGGGGGACCGTGTCCCGGCCAGTGATGCCACCAACTCCTGTGGAAATGCTGGGGGCTGCGTCCTCAAGGGCCCTTTCTTTCCCGGAGACAACAGATGACTTGTATCTTCGACAATGCCATTCTCATTCCCAGCCTGCACACGGGACCAGCCCGGCCGCTGCCCTGCTGGCCACTTCTGCATTGGGCACCGTGTGCCAGGGACAGCGGGGGCAGCCCCGCCTCCCCGCCATTTGTCCGGGCAGCGGCTGGTGGCCGTTGTTCTGCTCTGGCCTCCACTGTTCTCACTGGGTGACCTTGGGCCAGGGAACTTGGTCACTCTGTATTGAGCGTCTCCAACTGTACACGATAACATGAACATCTGTCGCTGGGGTGGCCCTGAGAGCTCCGTAACAAAGCCTTTAGGGCTGGGCCCGGCCTGAGGGCTGAGGAGATGGTTGGCTGGGCCGGGGCAGAACCCCGATGTGGCAAAGGGGATCCCGAGGCTGGACAGCTGGACAGGGCTGGGAAGGGAGTGAGAGGGTGGGGAGGATACAGGCAAGGGCCCAAAAGGACCCTCCTCCTCATTTCCTGTTCTGTTCCTGAGGATATGAGAAGTATGTACAGACCTCCCTGGCTTTGGCCAGCTTCCTGCAGCTGCCGTGGGCACGAGGTGACAGGGTGAGAGTGTGGACAGTCAGTCCAGTCATGGCCCCACTGGCATGGCTGGGCGCCCTTGACCCTCAGCCCCAGGCCCATGTCCATTCACCTCTTTCCACCTTTCTCTGAAGTCAACTTGGCATTCTTATGCTGGGTGCCCCCAGTGTCAGGGGAGGACGCTGACACTGTCATCACAGATGTTGTGGGCTAGGCCACGTGGTGGTTTGGGAGAAGAGGAGAAGCCTGCACCCAGGGATTTTGAAGGACAAATAGGAGTTTGCTAGCTACTCTAGGGGTTCAGGAAACCCCAGGTGGTGGGAGAGGAGGAAGCTGAACCCAGACCCCTGAGCTCAGCCCTGGATCCAGAAAACCTGCGTTCACATCCTGCTGGACCACTCTCCAGCTGGGTGGCCCTGGGCAAGCTGCTGGTCGCTGCGCTTGGTTGGGGGATGGGAGTGAGCCTGCAGTCATGCATGGACTCAGAGCCCAGCTCTGCCTTTGGTGACCACGTGCCTTAAGCTGGTCATTCCCCCGTCTGCACCTCAGTTTCTCATCTGTAAAATGGGTCATGTGATGCATATGTGAGATGATGGCACGGGACGTTCTTCCCGTTCTTGTTGTTCTTGGCTCTAAAGCAGCCTGTCCAGAGAGGGTGCTGGGTCCTGGGGGCTGCCTGGCCCGCCCCCTCCTTACTTGTGGCCCAAGGATGGTGTCCTGGCCATCTTCCAGTGTCGGGGGAGGTGGGCCTGGGAAGCTCCGCCAGCCACTTTGGCGTTTGTTCATTCGACAGGCATTGCTCGGGTGCGTCCCGTGCGCCGGGCAGTGCACCAGGTCCTGGGGATACAGCAGGGAACCAGACTGTCTGAGATGGCTGCCCTCGAGGCAGAATGACAAAAAAAAAATCTATAAGGGAAACCTGGTGAGTGTGAGAGGGTAGGGAGAGCTATGGGGGAAAGGTAGGGGAGGGGAATGGGGAGTGTTGGGGGGAGTGGGTTTTGGGGTTTTTAAAAATATATTTATCTATTTATTTATTTGGCTGTGCCGGGTTTTAGTTGCGGCGTGCGGGATCTTTAGTTGCGGCATGCCGGCTCATAGTTGCAGCGCGCGGGATCTAGTTCCCCGACCAGGGATCGAACCTGGGCCCCCTGCGGTGGAAGTGTGGAGTCTTAACCACTGGACCGCCAGCGAAGTCCTGGGAGGGGGGTTTTAAGAGGATGGCTGCAGGGAGCCTCCTCGATCAAGTGCCATCCGAGGGGCCACACAGAGTACATGAGGGCAGGAACCTGGTGGGTACCCAGGGAAGAACACTCCAGGCAAAGGGTAGCGTTGCAGGGAGGCCTGTGTGTCTGGAGCAGAGTGAGCGAGGGAGAGAGAGGCAGGAGGTGAGGGCAGGGAGGGGACGGGGCAGGTCATGCACGGCCCTGTGGGCTGCCAGAAGGACTTTGGAGGTGGGAGCCCTGGAAGGCTGTAGGCAGAGGAGGGATGGGACCCACGCAGGGTGCTCACAGGCACCCTCTGGCGGCCAAGAGGAAAACAGCCTGTTGGCTGAAGCTGAGAGTAAATGTAAGGGCGGGCACCAGGGAGGAGGCTGTCACAGCAACAGGGAGTGACGGGAGTGATGATGGCCTGGGGTCAGGGAGCAGTGAAAGTGGTAAGAAGCAGCAGGAATCTGAACACGTACACGTAGAAGTTCTCATCAAGGAAAAACTTTACATCGGGGCCTTGGGTGACCAAGTCTGCAGCCCCCGTGGCTCCCCACGAGCCAGAGCCACCCTGGGGTACCAGAGCCTAAGGCCCACACTTGGGGGTCCCTGTGGTTTCCAGCTGGGACGTCGGAAAGAAAGGCTGTTTCTTCTGCGCCGCACACACACCTATGCACACACTGACACGAGTCCCCATTGTGTCCTGGGTCTGAGCACAGCCCTCCAGGCCCGGGCCCCTCCAGGACCCTCCAGCCTAGAGCTTGGAGCGGCTGGGCCGCTAGAGGCAGGGCTTCTTCAGGTGGGGGCAGGAAGCTCAATAAAGGGAGGGATGGAGGGAAAGACCCGCCTATGCCTGCCCTGCTCTGCCCTGCGCTGCTCAGGAGGGCCCTTGTTCCCACCTCCCTGCAGGACGATCTGACCCCCCCACCCCCGCCCCGTCTTAGCGTACGAGATGCTGGCTGAGTTCTGATCCCAGGCATTCCCGTGTCCCCCTCCCTGAGGTGGCTCTTGTTACTGTCTCCCTTTTCACACCTGTGGAAAAGGCAGCCCAGAGACGTTAAGTGACTTGCCCAAGGTCACCCAGCCCTGGGGCTTTCTCAGGCATGCCTGGCTGCCCAGGTCACCAGGGCACTCTGGAGGTTTGGGAGTTGATGGATCCCCAAGCTGCCTTCTGCCGGGATGCCTGGATCCCTGTGTCCCATCAGAGCAGGGGCAACCCTGCTCTGAAGGACCCTATTCGCTTCTGTACCAGGAAGCGTGGTTCCTCGGGCCAGTGACCCCAGGACAGCTCCAACTCTGCCCCGTCACTGGCTGTCGCGTGTCTGCAGCACCCGGAGCGCCACTGTGAAGGTTCTGTGGGTGGACGTGGGCAGCGCGTGGGGTCTTGGCTCGGGGGCGCTGCCCCCCTCTGACCCAGGGAGGCTCACTCGTATCCCTCCCCGCCCCCACAGTGGTGCTCATCGGGGACTCGGGCGTGGGGAAGAGCAACCTGCTGTCGCGCTTCACCCGCAACGAGTTCAACCTGGAGAGCAAGAGCACGATCGGCGTGGAGTTCGCCACCCGCAGCATCCAGGTGGACGGCAAGACCATCAAGGCACAGATCTGGGACACCGCTGGCCAGGAGCGCTACCGCGCCATCACCTCGGCGTGAGTGGCGGGGCCGGGGAGGCCGAGGGCCCCAAGAGATGGGTAGGAGTTGGGCTGGGGGGGCGGCGGGGGAAGGGGAGAGCACAGACCTGAGAGCAGGGGGCGCAGGTGGAGGGACAAGACCCCCAGGAGCTGTGGGACCCTCTGAAAGGCCAGTGCCCAGGCTTGGTCAGGCTGTGACCCCAGGTGGGCATGTCCCACAGCCCCTCTGACCCCTGGCGTCCCACCGAGGCACTGCAGCGTTGCCGGGTGCTGGCTACACGGTGAGGGCTGTTATCAGGCTCTGCCCGCTCCCCAGCCTGCCTGCTCGGCCCGCCCTGCCCAGCCGTGTTCCCAGCCTGCCTTTTCCAGGTGCAGCCCTGGCACCCCTGGCCCTCCTGTGCCACCCCACCATCAGGACCCCCTCGACTGCCTCTTCCCTGACCCTCCCAACTCCTGACCCTTCCCTGTCAGTCACTTGCTGTCTTCTGGAATCCCTCCACCGAGGCCTGGTCACCTTCTCGGCTCCTCGATCCCTTGGAGTGGATGTGCGTCCATCCATTTCCTTGGTGCTCTGGGCGGGCAGGGCCACGGCAGGCATTAGAGCTTCTGCCCTTTCCCTGCATAGTCACTGTTTTCCTCCTCCCCTTTTGATGGCTGACCCCGTGGGTGTCTTCTGATCCCAGATCCCAAACCTCCCTCCTTAGGCCTCCCCATTCCTGAGCTGAATCTGGGGAGTGGAGCCGGGGCCTCAGGACACGCACCCCTCCCTCGAGGCCCTGATGGCCACCCCTCGGGCCAAGGAGCCACTGCCCACAGAGCCTGGGGGGCCCCCAGGGACGCGGGCTCGGCTCACGCCTGGGCCCTGCCCCCATCCCTGCAGGTACTACCGTGGTGCCGTGGGTGCGCTGCTGGTGTATGACATCGCCAAGCACCTGACTTACGAGAACGTGGAGCGCTGGCTGAAGGAGCTGCGGGACCACGCCGACAGCAACATCGTCATCATGCTGGTGGGCAACAAGAGCGACCTGCGCCACTTGCGGGCCGTGCCCACGGATGAGGCCCGCGCCTTCGCAGGTGAGCGCATGCCGGGCCAGAGGGCATGGCCAGAGGGCTGCTAGGTGTCAGTCCGGGCCATCTGCTCTGGCCAGGGCCTCTAGGTGCCACACTTCTGAGAGCAAGACTCTGACTGAAGCATCCGAGAAGCATCTGGAATGCAGGCAGCTCCCCTGCACCAGGTGCATCTTCCCTGGCCGTGCCCATGGCTGCAGGGGTGGGCATCTCCATCCTACCCCTTCGGCCCCAGCCCTTCATTTCCTGGGCCAGGTGAGCGGACAGGCAGCCACGGTCCCCAAGAGGAGGGTATAGGGGACCACCCTCCCCCGCTTCCACCAGCTGACTCACCTGGGCAAATATTCTCTCTTTCAGAAAAGAACAACTTGTCCTTCATTGAGACCTCAGCCTTGGATTCCACCAACGTAGAGGAAGCTTTCAAGAACATTCTCACAGGTGGTCACAGGGCCCAGCTGGGATCACAGAGGGTGGGCGTGGGAAGGGCACCAGCCACATGGGTCACGTGCTCCAGAACGCAGCCCCTGAACCTTCCTTCCTTAAAACTGCTGTTCAGTCTGGACACAAGGACAGACAGGGCACCTTCCACAGCGTGAGGCCAGATCCCACCCCTGCTGGCACTCAGGGCACAGAGACCCTCTCAGCCCAGCTCCCGTAGATGGGCCCTGCCATGGCTTCACTAGAGAACAGCCCACAGGGTCAGCTGGGGAGGCAGGTGGCCTCAGGGTCCCAGAGCCGCTGGGCTTCTGGGAGTTTCTCCTGAGGGAGGAGGGCCTCTGATCTTAAAGAATGCGATACCTGTGCTGGGAGTTACATCTGCAAACAGATATGGGTCCTTCCCTTGCTGAGTACACAGCCAGCATTGGGGATGGGCAGGGAGCCTCCAGGAGCCCAGCCCATGGCATGGCTCCCCCTGACGTGATGGGGGCGCACAGGGCACAGTGGGAGCCTTTGGAAGGGGTTCCAACTCAGCATCCAGGGCGCTACCGTGAGGAGGTGACATCCAGATGAGTCCTGTGGGAGGGGGAGGTAACCGACATTGGGGGCACACAGTGCATTCACCCTGTGTCGTTCTCCCCGCCCCCGCCCACCGCAGAGATCTACCGCATCGTGTCACAGAAGCAGATCGCGGACCGCGCAGCGCACGACGAGTCCCCCGGAAACAACGTGGTGGACATCAGCGTGCCACCCACCACCGACGGACAGAAACCCAACAAGCTGCAGTGCTGCCAGAACCTGTGACCGCCCCGCGCCTGGTCTCAGCGTGCGTGCACGTCCTCATCTTCCGCCCACCCCTCACTGCCCTGTCCTCCCTGCCCACCCCCTCCGCCCCTCTGTGACTGGCTCCTGCCCTCCCATCGAGCTCCGCACGAAGAACAGGAGTTGAGCGGCATCTCCTGTCCTGCCCAAGGAAAGCTAGAAGCCCCGGCTGCTGCACCTGCTGTCCTTGGGTCCCAGTGGGCATCTCAGCGGGGCGGGGAGGGGAGGGTGGCAGGATGGACCGGGCCGGCCAGAGGCCAAGAGGATGGGCACACCGAGCAGGCTTCTCCAGTTTTCCACGGTAGCCTCCGGGGAGCCATCGCCTCTCTGGCCAGCTGGCCCAGCTGGCCCCTGGTCCCCACCCAGAGCCCCATTCCAGGCTGAAGCCCGAAGAGCAAGGCGCCAGGGGCCAGGCAGACGGACACTCTTGGCTCTTGGCATCCCGCTCCCCCACGCGCAGCCAGCAGCGCACATGCCTTCGACCTCTCCCGTGCGTGCGCAACTCCAGCTCCTGCCTGTAGATTTATGCTGGGAGAAGACCCTCTCCCCACCTTACCCTCCTTTTTGCACGCGGCGCGCTCTCCACCCACCACCCCCTCCCTGTGCCCTTCTCTCTGTCTTGTCTCCCTGTCTGGTCAGGAACCTGTTTGCAAGTGAAGCAATATCTCCGTGTTTTGTATATACAACCGCTCTTGTAGCCTTTGGTTTTTTTGTTATTGTAGAGAAACACAGATTCTTTATACACTTTGTAAGATTTATGCCAAACCCTAGCTCTCGATCTCTTATTCTTCCTGTGGCCCCTGCACTGTTGCCCCGATGCCTCGTTTCTCTCGCCCGGTTACTAAAATGTATAATCCGACTTCCTGTACAGAAACCTGCCGCTGCGCCTTTGTCTTCTTTCTCTCCACCAGGCGGCGCTCCCGAGCCAGGGTCCGTCGCTGCAAGCTCCAGCAGCCCTGGCTCAGCCCCACCCCCCACCCCCGCCCCGCGGACAACGCGGAGCACCCTGAGCTGACCACGGGGGTCCTGGGGTGGGTGAGGGTGTTGTTGGGTGGACCTTCTTCTTGCTACCCGTGTGGCAGGGAGGAAGGAAAGGCGAGGGCTTGGGCAGGTAAACTCCCTGGCCCTAGGACAGCCAGCCCTAAGACCAGAGGGTGCCCCTTGGGAAGGGGTGGGCTGTGCCCGCTGCTCCCTGTTCTCAGCCCCCCCGGTTGGGTTCACTGCTTTCATCCACTGCCCACCCACCTAGCCACCACCTCACCTGTCACCTTGCCCAGGGAGGTTGGCGATGCCAGTCCCACCCCTGCTCCCTCCATCCCAGACTGACCTATGAGGAGGGCCCACAGTGGGGGGGGGGGGGACACTGGTGATAGAGGAGAAGCGCACAGGCCGGGGGGCAACTGTTGCTCTGCCCCTCCTCAGGACCCAGCTTCTCCCGCTGGTCCGGGTGGCAGGGCTGGCTTGAGGGCCACTTGCCACTGCAGAGGAGGCTTATAGCCATCCCCCCAGGCCTATATGGGCCCTCCACCCTACCCTGCACTGATCACATGACCCAATGTGTGTTTCCTCTCACCTGAGTTCCGGCAGCTGTTCTAGAAGCTCCAGCCTCTGGCTAAAGCCACTTGTGACCTTGACCCCTAGGAGAGCCACCAGAGAGGGGGATGCACGCCCTCCAGGCACTGGCTGCCCTGCCTGGAGGGATGGGCGAGCCCAGATACATCTCTCCCGAGGAGCTCAGAGCCACAGGGAATGTTCCGAAAAGGGGGGTGGAGTAAGTCAGGGTGTGTGGTCCAGGCCAAAGGGGTATCCTGGGCCAAGGACGTTGGTGGGAGAGCTGGGGGTCTGGTGGGAGCCGTTCATAACAGCCCTTGGGGGCGCTGACTCCCCTGGGTTTGGACAGGGCAGGGCCTGGAGAGGGTGGGTGGTGGAAGGAGAGGTCGGAAGGGCCAGGAAAAGTGGTGAGGCACCCTGAAGGGTTTCAAGCAGCCAGAAGATGAAATCTGGGACTTCCCTGGTAGTCCGGTGGTTAGGACTCTGCGCTTCCACTGCAGGGGGCACGGGTTCATCCCTGGTTAGGGGAACTAAGATCCCGGATGCCCTGCAGCGTAGCCAAAAAAAAAAAAAAATCAAACCTTTCTGGAGCCTCTGTGATTGGCCAGCCCTGGGGCACATACCTGAGAACAAGAATGATGTGACCCTGTGCCCTTGGGGGTCACAGTACAGCGATGTTGTTTCAATTACTCTGCATTCAGTGATTTACTAAGCACAGCGTGTTCTCTCTGTGCCAGGCACTTTTTAAAAAATATATAAATTTATTTTATTTACTTTTGGCTGCGTTGGGTCTTCATTGCTGCACACGGGCTTTCTCTTGTTGCGGTGAGTGGGGGCTTCTCATCGCAGTGGCTTCTCTTGTTGCGGAGCACGGACTCTAGGCGCGCGGGCTTCAGTAGTTGTGGCTCGTGGGCTCTACAGCGCAGACTCAGTAGCTGTGGCGCAAGGGCTTAATTGCTCCACGGCATGTGGGATCTTCCTTGGATCCCGCCACCAGAGAAGCCCCGGGAACCAGGTTTTTCACCGTCACAGAAGGACTTTAGAAACATGTAAAGCGGCTGGAATAAACCTTGGTGTTGAATTCGAATTAGAGATATTGGTGTGCACTCATGCGTTTAAAGACATAAGATAATATAGGGACATATTGTAACATGTTACAATGAGAGAAGCAAGAAATAATGATACTGGCCTTCCCTGGTGGCGCAGAGGTTAGGAATCCGCCTGCCAATACAGGGGACACGGGTTCGAGCCCTGGTCCGGGAAGATCCCACATGACACGGAGCAACTAAGCCCGTGCGCCACAGCTGCTGAGCCTGCGCTCTAGAGCCCCGTGAGGCACAGCTACTGAAGCCTGCATGCCTAGAGCCCGTGCCTAGAGCAACAAGAGAAGCCACCGCAATGAGAAGCCTGCGCACCACAAAGAAGAGTAGTCCCCGCTAGCCGCAACTAGAGAAAGCCTGCGCGCAGCAACGAAGACCCAAGCAGCCAAAAATAAATCAATAAATTTGTTTAAAAAAAAAAAAAACAACTTAAAAAAAAAAAGAAATAATGATACTGTGGTAGCAATGAGCCCACCTGGCACCCAGATCTTGGTTTCTAAATATTATTCCCCACTAAACAGAAGGAAAGCTCCTTGGAGAAAGGGTGGAGTCCAGAACTGGGGCCGGTAAAATTTCAAGAAAAAACCACTCTGGAACATCTTGTTGAGCCAATAAGGAAGGAAGTGCCAAAGATGGAATTAGAAAACAATCATCATTTAGCAACCATTATCTGATAGAAGAGACAGACATGGTGGACACCTCCATGCCACTCCCTTTTTCCTGCCTTCATTGAGGATGTGCTGCCTGGAGCCACAGCAGCCATCTAGCTACATGAGAAAAAGGCCAAGAGAATCTAGTATCTAGTAATCTAATATCATTTAACCAAATCAATGCCAGCAGCCATCCTCCTCCAGAATTCTTGTAAATAAACATAAAACCCTCTTTGCTAACAACAGCAACAAAATTTAATTCAGGCAAGAATCATCAATGAATATTAAATCTGGTGGGTGAAGGTCTGTTGAGGAGCAGATATTTAATCAGTTTCATGGTATCTTCCAATAAGGCACTTACTGATAAGTGCAACATGAACTCATGCTGGAGAAACCTGGAAGACACCATTTAATTAATTAATTAATTAATTAAAAAAAAAATATATTTTTTTGATGTGGACCATTTTTATTTTATTTATTTATTTATTTTTGGCTGCGCTGGGTCTTCCTTGTTGCGTGCGCACTTTCTCTAGCTGCGGCGAGCGGGGTCTACTCTTCGTTGCAGTGCGTGGGCTTCTCAGTGCGTTGGCTGAGCACGGGCTCTAGGCACGTGGGCTTCAGTTGTGGCTCCTGGGCTCTAGAGCGCAGGCTCAGTAGCTGTGGCGCACGGGCTTTGTTGCTCTGCGGCATGTGGGAACTTCCCGGACCAGGGCTTGAACCCTTGTCCTCTGCATTGGCAGGCGGATTCTTAACCACTGCAGCTGTGGACCATTTTTAAAGCCCTTATTGAATTTGTTACAATATTGCTTCGTTTTATGTTTTGATTTTTTGGCCGCAAGGCATGTGAGATCTTAGCTCCCTGACCAGGGATGGAACCCACACTCCCTGCATTGGAAGGGAAAGTCTTAACAACTGGACCTCAGGGGAAGTCCCTGGAAGACACCGTTTTAACATAATCAGGTTAATATAATTAGGGTAGGTTATAAGTAGTGGAAGAAATCAACATTCTTTGCCTCCTGATACATGCACTGAGAACACAACATCACTTCTGTGGTTTCTGTCCTAAATGCATGTCATGAGGAAATATTAAAGAAAAGCAAATTGAGAGGCTTTCTACAAAATAACTAGCCAGTAATCTCCAAAAATATCAAGGTCATAAAAGACAAGGAAAGAACGAGGAATTGTTCCAGACTGCAGGAGACTGAATTAGACAGCAAAATACAACATGTGATCCTGGGACGGATGCTGGAGATTTAAAGAACTTTACTGAAACTCTGAATGGGATTTGGGAATTACCTGGTGATACTGGATCCATATTAATTTCCTGATTTTGAAGATCATACTGTGATTATGTGGAAGAATGTGCTTTACTTAAGAAATAAACTGGGGGGCTTCCCTGGTGGCACAGTGGTTGAGAGTCCGCCTGCCGATGCAGGGGACACGGTTCGTGCCCCGGTCCGGGAAGATCCCACATGCCGCGGAGCGGCTGGGCCCGTGAGCCATGGCCGCTGAGCCTGCGCATCCAGAGCCTGTGCTCCGCAATGGGAGAGGCCACAACAGTGAGAGGCCCGAGTACCGCAAAAAAAAAAAAAAAAAAAAAAAGGAATAAACTGAGACTTCTCTGGTGGTGCAGTGGTTAAGAATACGCCTGCCAATGCAGGGGAAACAGGTTCAAGCCCTGGTCCGGGAAGATTCCCCCATGCTGTGGAGCAACTAAGCCTGTGCGCCACAGCTACTGAGCCTGCGTTCTAGAGTCTGCGAGTTACAACTACTGAGCCCACGTGCCACAACTACTGAGCCTGCATGCCTAGAGCCCGTGCTCTGCAACAAGAGAAGCCACTGCAACGAGAAGCCCGTGCACCGCAACGAAGAGTAGCCCTTGCTCGCCACAACTAGAGAAAGCCCAAGGGGAGCAATGAAGACACGACGCAGCCAAAAATAAAAATTAATTGATTAATAAATTTTAAAAAGTTAAGAAAGCCAATCGGTTAAAAAAAAAAAAAGAAAGAAACACTAGAGACTTCACTGGTGGTCCAGTGATTAAGAATCGGCCTTCCAATGCAGGGGATGTGGGTTCGATCACTGGTCAAGGAACTAAGATCCCACATGCCTCAGGGCAACTAAGCCCGTGCACCTCAACTACTGAGCCCACTTGCCACAACTAGGGAGAAGCCCGCCTGCCTCAAAGAAAGAAAGAAACACTGAAGAATTAAGGGTTAATGAGACACCATGTGTGTATCTTATACTCAAAGGATTCAAAAATGTTAACAATTGGGGAATCTGGGCAAAGTGTTTATGGGAGCTCTTGCATTCTTTCTGCAACTTTTATGTAAATTTGACATTATTTTAAGATAAAAAATTAAAAACCCAAATGCACAAAGTTGAACATTTGATGCATTTTGATCTGCAATCATTATCCTTATTGAGGATCAAATTGTCCAGTTCGTGGCCAATGGAAGCTTCGTATTGGCTCCCATTGACATTATCTCACCAGGTAATGTCTTTGATAACTCCCTTTCTGGTATATCAAGATGTGCCATTTTTGTCTGTACATTTCCTGCCCCTGACTCAGAATCAGATTTTTCCTCAGTGTTCCTGGCTTCTTTCAATTGGAAATGGTATTTAGAGACCACGATCTGGGCTTATGGGGTGCTTATTAAGAAGGTTGGTCTTTGTTTCAGACTTTTTTTCAGTGGACAGAGGTAGGAAATGTTTGCTTTTTATAAAGATAAAATATATCATGATACTCCCAATTCAAATTCAAGACCACAGGGTTTTTCTTTAATGTGATCAATCTTACATCTGTACCTCCTTCACTCCCTCTGAAAAGCTCAGTTCTTGACACCAACATAATCACTCCTTTTCTTTATCCCAGACTAAATGTGCAACAAGCTCAGAATAACAATTTTAACACCACCACCACCAATATAGTGGTATGTACAATCAAACTGTGGAGTTTTAAAGTCATTAGTTCATCTCTGCGTTGTTTTGTCACCAACTGGATACACAGGTTAATTTGTTTTATCTTATTTTTGTTTTTAGGGATATCTTATATTTAAAATTTTGTTTTAAAGTTATATAAAATATTTACGTGGTTGTAAAGTCAGATATCCAAAACAAGGTACAGTTTTAAAAGTCTACCTTCTATCTTTGTCCCTTCTATTTTACCCCTTCCCTCTATAGGTAACCTTTTAAAAACTGTTATGATTTATTGTTCCTTTTTTTTTTTTTTTTGCGGTACGCGGGCCTCTCACTGTTGTGGCCTCTCCTGTTGCGGAGCACAGGCTCCGGACGCGCAGGCTCAGCGGCCATGGCTCACGGGCCCAGCCGCTCCGCGGCATGTGGGATCTTCCCGGACCGGGGCACGAACCCGCATTCCCTGCATCGGCAGGCGGACTCTCAACCACTGTGCCAGCAGGGAAGCCCTTATTGTTCCATTTTTGAAAAATGTAAGCTAGTACAGCACAGAAGAATTTGATTAAGGTAATTGAGCTGATCTACATATTCAATAAAGGCAGGGGAAGAAAGGAGTATTGAGGCCATTCTCCATCCCACCTCAAGCTCTTTGCATCCCACCTCAAGCTCTTCACCATTGTCAGTTCCATTGCTTCTTTAGGGAAATATTTTTGGACTTTCCAAATATTCCATGATATGCCTCCCTCACTCGCTATAATTTATCACCTTTGAAATTAAGAATTACATAATTGACTGCTTAATGTCTATGTCATTCCCTAGACTGAGGTCCATGAGAGCAGCAATATTTACTCAACATTGTGTCCACAGCGCCTAGCACAGTGCCTGGCTCATAATAGGCCCTCTTATTGATGCTTATTACATCTAATGAATGAATTTGTTGTATGTATGAATGAATGTGAATGATAAATAAATGATGTTGGCTTTATGCTCTTCCACGGCCCCTTAACCTCTCTAGACTTCTGTAGTTCCTCTCTGTAAAATGTAATCGGACGGTTCATCCCTCCCCCAGGATTGGCGAGAAGCCTAAGAGAGGTGACGAACACTTACAAATCCCTTCGCTAGTGTCGCGTTGAATTCTTTTTGTTTTTTTTAACATCTTTATTGGGGTATAATTGCTTTACAATGGTGTGTTAGTTTCTGCTTTATAACAAAGTGAATCAGTTATACATATACATATGTTCCCATATCTCCTCCCTCTTGCGTCTCGCTCCCTCCCACCCTCCCTCGCGTTGAATTCTGTAACGGTATCTATTAACTGGTCTTCTGCAGGTGGCGCCACGTGCCCCGCTCGTGCCCCGAGTCGGTATGGGGAGGGGCCAGGGATGGGGGCGGGGCATAGCCTGGGGTGGAGCCAGGACGCAGCAGGGGCGGGGCCAGCAGCTGCGGCGCCGCCGGGCCTGTGCGGCCCAGGACGTCCCCGTCGCCTCTGGCCCCGCCTCCCAGGGCGGGAGTTCTACGGCGACTGGCCAGTGTAGGCGAGAGGCGGTCGCCATTGGTTCGTGGCGCCGTCTGCTTGGCGGGCGGTGTCCCGACGCAGGTGCCGGCCGGAGCGGAGCTAGCGGCGCTGACGAGACCGGCCGGGCCGGGACCAGGGCCGGGGCAAGCGGAGGGGCCTGCGCGGCCGCCCGGCCCGGCCGCGGATCAGGTAGGCACGGGCGGGAGGATGGGGCCGGAGGGTGCCGATCCGCGGGCCGGCCCCGAGTTTGAGGCCCGAGCCCGGCCCCCAGGCGGGACGGCCGGGCTCGGACAGTCGGCCTCAGCCTTCCCAGGGACTAGGTGATCGCAATTTCCGTCTTTGCAGAAGTCAGGAGGTCCTCTGGGGGCCGGCACACAGTAGGTGCCTCTCTGAGCCTCGGTCTCCTCATCTGTGAAACCGGGTCATCCTAGTACCAACCTAATTGGGCTGTTGGGAGGAATCAGGAGGTGGCAAATGAGGAAAGCGCTCTGCACACAGTAGGCGGTCAGTAAATGACCAGTCACCTTCCCCAACCTCCTCCTCAGAGGGGCTCTGCCAGGAAAATAGTAAATATAATGACCCAGGCACTTGGTTAGCAGAGTGCCTGCCTGTTCGTGTGTGCTCAAAACGGGATAGCCAGAATTTATAGGATTAGGTCATTTAGTCCTCTATCGACCATATTAAGTGGAAGTACTAGAAACGTTCCCTGCTATACGGATGAGGAATCAAGGCTCAGAGAGGTCAAGCCTTTTGCACAGGGCTACACAGCGAGTAATGATCAGAGCTGCGATTAAAGCCTGGCCTTCAGTGCAGGGCCATTCAAGTACTGAAGGGCATACAGGAGCCTCTCTGTGGTAAGTGAAGAGGAATGAATGCATTTGACAGGCTCCATGTTTATCCTAAAAAATAATAACAGTGAGCATTTGTTGAGTGCTTACTGTGTGCCAGGCACTGGCTGTGCCTTGTCTCATCAAACCCTACCAACAGCTCTATAAGCTGATGACGGTAATTATCAATAGAGCTAATATTTATTGACTTTCTCATATTTATGCATGTATGAGCTGGGTTTCACTGGGACCCCCATTATACAGAAGAGAAAACTGAGGCCCAGAGAGCAAAGCAGCTGGACTGAGATGACACTGTGGGGAGCTAGGGCCCTCTGACTCTTCTTCCCTTGGATTCCTGCCCTCAGAAAAAAGGAGTCTGGGTAGGTGTGGAAAGGTTGTGGTTCCCCAGTGCCACCCCAGACAAGCCTAGCCAAGGGCGAGCTTCGCTGGAGGAATTGAGCCTGGCTGCTCCTTCCCAGGAAGCCCTCAGCAGACACAGTCCACTAGCTTCATCAACTTATTTGACAAAGGAGAAAAATGAGGCCCAGAGAAGCCAAGTGTCTTGTTCCAGGACAGACAGCATTAGTAACAGAGTCAGGACTTAAAAGAACCCAGATCTCTTGAGTCCCAGACCCACCCACTGGACTAAGTTCAAATCCTGGCACTGTCCTGACTTAGCTGTGTGATCTTGGGCAAGAAGCTGCCCCTCTCTGAGCCTCAGTCTCCTCACCTGTCAAGTGGGGGTAATTATTGGACTTACGTCATAGTTTTGTTGTGAAGACTCAGTGAAATCCATCTCTCAAGCACTGGGCCAAGTTTGCTTGAGGCATTGGCTCGCTCTGCCATCCCAGCAGCCCCAGAGCTGCAGCCACCCTATCCTTGCATCCAGCCTCGAGTTTGGCCTCTTGCAAGCCCAAGCCTCTGTGCTTTGCACAGATCTCTAGCCTCTAAATATTTCTGATTCCCGTCATGGGTGCTGGCAGACCAGGGTCTGGGGGGCAGGGTCAAGAGACCTGGCTCTCCCAACCCTGCATTTACACAGAGGAGGGGCTGAAAAATTAATGCAGGAACTCTGTACTAGACACAGGGCCAGGTGCTGGAGAGACTGATGAGTGGAAGACAGACGTGGTTAAACCAGTAGATGAAGAAATAAGAGCATTTCATGGGAATTCCCTGGCGGTCCAGTGGTTAGGACTCTGCTCTTTCACTGCTGAGGGTCCAGGTTCAATCCCTAGTCGGGGAGCTAAGATCCCACAAGCCGTGCGGCGCGACCAAAAAAGAAAAAAAGGGAAAGAAATAAGGACATTTCAGGCCCGTAGGCAGAGAGTCTTCTGCGCTGTTCCTAAGGCCGCTGAGTCACTGGACCCCCTGGGTCTGGCCGTTGCCCGGTTCTTGGATGGATCGAGAGGGAGCCCACTGCAGCCGTATGCCTGAGCACCCTCTCCAGTAGCTGCTGACTCAGGAATAAAGGCGGCATTGGCCTCTCAAAATAAAAAGGAAAGAGCATTTCAGAGAGGGGTACATTCTGTAAGGGCAATAATGTGGACACCAATGGCACTTTGACCAGAGTGGTCAGGGAAAGCCTCTCTGGGGAGGTGACCTTTGAAGGGGACACTTATAACAACTGTTTGAGTTCAGTAAGCTTAGAACAGTACCCGGCTTGCAGTAGGTACTTAATAAACAGTAGCTGCTATTATTATTTTGGTGATTTGCAGGCCTTGCATTAGCAGATTTTACCAGTGTTTTTGTTTTTCCCTTGACAGTAAAAGAAATGATAGAACTTAATATACAGTAGCTGTGATGTTTCTTGTGATGCCCAATTACTTGCAGAAATGTGAAGGCCAATCCTTGGAGGGGCAAGAGGAGTGGATTCCCCTCTGCCTGCATTCCCTTGGGTAACCCAGCGACTTCCCTGCTGGCCTCTGAGCTGGAAATTCTGGTTGCAGGCACTCGGAAGGGACAGCAGTGTACACAACATGGCAGGCCTGGCCACTGCCCTGAGGATGTTATCTCAGTCATGCAGCCTTCCTCCCAGCCTCCTCCTGCCTCTGGGCTGACACTTGCTTATGTGGCCAACAGCAGCCCAACTATAGAGGCTCAGAAGGGCCTGCTGAGCCTGGAGGTCTTCTGGCTGAGCTGTTCAGAGACTGTTGATCTGGCAGCAGACTGTCCTGGTGCAAAAAGTTAGCCAATGACTTACACTGCTTCCCTCCCGCCCCTCTTTGGGTCTCAGAGTTTGACTGGCAAGGGTTGGTAAAAAACAATTGTGGGGGGACCTCAGCGAGTGTTTCGAGGGTCTCTGGATCATAGTTCCTAGGGACAAACGGTGGAGTATGAGACAAGTTTGGGACAGAGATCCTTAGCTCCAGAGCACCTGTATTGGCTTCAAGAGGCCTCTGTTACTTTCATGAAATTCTCCAAGGGAAACACACAAGACTCGCTGGCTGGTTCTGTGACGGAAGAAGAGCTTGCCAAGGGTTCCTTTTGTCAGGTCAGACCCTGGGGTGGGGGACAGAATCCTGCTGAAGTCTCCCACCCAGAGCAGACTCCAGATTGCTCCGGTGGCCTTTCCTTGGGGACAGAGGCATGGGTTAGAGCAGCTGCTTTGGTGGGTGGGGACAGAGACTGTCATGGTCCTCCCCAGCCTGGGCCACTTCCTTGATAGCCTGAGTTATCAAGGAGTTCAGAGCCCCACAAGAGGCCGTCAACCAGGAGGGTCAATGTGACTCACCATCCTGGTCTGCTGGGCCAAGTTTCTAGCTCAGTTCTGGCCCACTCAAAGGTGGGCGTGAGCCCAGGCCCAGCAATCCAGTCCATGGAGAACAGTCTCTACATGGTTGGCGGGCATGGTTCTGTTCCTGGAAAGCGCCAAGCACAGGGCCTGCTACACAGAAGGTGTTCAGTCACTGTTAGGTGCTGTTATTATGTCTGGAAAGGTGATATTGGGGGTGACCTGCATGCTTTGCAGGCTGGGCCGGGCTGGCCTTTCTTAGGAGGGTCAGAGGTAATATAATCAAGCCCCTGAGACGTGCCAGGCCTGGGCTGAGCTGCATGTGTGACCTTATTGAATCCTCACAGCCCCCTCCAAAGCCCCATTGTATAGATTGGGCAACCGAGGCTCAGAGAGCTGGATTCGGTGTGTGGCTTGCTAACCTTGCCCTTAATCTTCCTGCCGGCCTCTCCCCAGGCTCCTGGGACCATGGGCCTCGGGCCCTGAGGACGCGGGGCTCCCTGTGGCCATGACGACGGGTGACTGCTGTCACCTCCCTGGCTCCCTGTGCGACTGCTCCGACAGCCCCGCCTTCTCCAAGGTCGTGGAGGCCACGGGCCTTGGGCCACCCCAGTATGTGGCACAGGTGACTTCAAGGGACGGCCGGCTCCTCTCAACTGTCATCCGGGCCTTGGACACACCGAGGTTAGTGGTGGCCAAGCAGGGATCTTTGCCTTCACTCACTTCGCTCTCGGGCCCAAGGGATTTCCTCCCAGCCCTGCCTGGGGTCAGAAATCCAACTGCGGGAATCCCCTGGTGGTCCAGTGGTTAGGGCTTGGTGCTTTCACTGCCGGGGCCTGGGTTCGATCTCTGGTCGGGGAACTAAGATCCCACTAGCCGCGGGCCAGAAAAAAAAACAAAAAAGAAATCCAGCCACCTAGAGGGGCCAGGTGGGCAAATAAACCAGTAATCACCACGTGGAAACTGGCTAGCCAGGTCTGATTCTTCATGAAAAGCAGAAACTCCAGATTACTGGGTGAAATCTGAAGGTCCAATGTTGATGAGTAGCTCACGTTTTGGGGAGGCTGCTTGAGGAAATGGCTGGCTGTGGACTCAGGGTGCCTGGGCTCAGGTCCTGAGTAGAAGCCTCTCTCCCTGTACAACCTGGGAAGAGTTGCTTCACCCCCGTATCTCTAAACTGGGGACACCTTCCTCACTGGGTTGTTTTGAGAGTACGTGGCCGTGGTCCACATAAAGTGCCCGCAAGGGGCTTTGCCACCTCCTAAGCAGTTGATAAATGTATTTAAACCTCAGTGCCAGCCTTCCAGACCCACGTGTGAGCTGAGTCTGCCTGGTTCACCAACTTGTCACCAGTTCCAAGGAAAAGAGATTTATGGAAACCCCACACAAATTTAAATCCACTTTAACTTATTAAGATTTAATCTGGCCACCAGTTTTTCAAGTTTAATGTATTTTCATGATGTTTACTTGAGACAATTTAATTCATAAGCTTTTCTTTCCAATTTTTTTTTATTGTTACGATGTAACACAATTTAGCTTCTTGGCCATTTTATTTTTATTTAATTTATTTATTTAATTTATTTATCTTTGGCTGTGTTGGGTCTTCATTGCTGCACGCGGGCTTTCTCTAGTGTGGCAAGCAGGCGCTACTCTTCGTTGCGGTGCGCGGGCTTCTCATTGTGGTGGCTTCTCTTGTTGCAGAGCATGGACTCTAGGTGCGCAGCTTCAGTAGCTGTGGCGTGCAGACTCAGTAGTCATGGCTCGTGGGCTCTAGAGCGCAGGCTCAGTAGTTGTGGCGCATGGGCTTAGTTGCTCCGTGGCATGTGGGTTCTTCCCGGACCAGGGCTCGAACCCGTGTGCCCTGCGTTCGCAGGCGGATTCTTAACCACTGCGCCACCAGGGAAGCCCTCTTGGCCATTTAAAAGTGTACAGTTCAGTGGCTTTAAGTACATTCACAGTGTTGTGCAACCATCACCACCATTCAACCCCATAACTGTTTTGATCTTGCAAAACTGAAACTCTGTCCTCATTAGACACTCACTCCCCAGCCCCCGGCCCCCACCATCTACTTTCTGTCTCTGTGGATCTGACTCCTGTAGGGACCCCCTGTGAGTGGAATCAGACAGTATTTGTCCTTTTGTGACGGCTTCTTTCACTGAGCATCATGTCTCTAGGGTTCATCTGTGTTGTAGCAGGTGTCAGAGTCAATTCATAAGCTTTTCATTCAAAACATAAAAAGAAGCAGATGGAAGCCTTGCAGTGCTTTGGAGGGAGCCCACTGCCAGTCACCCTGTAAGTCTTTGCCTGGCATCACTTCTTTCAGGAAGCCTTGCCTAAGCCCAGATGAGATTGGCGTTCTCCTTCTGGGCTTCCTCCAGGGTCTTGGTTTTTATGTCTGCATCTCCATCAGACCCCCTGAAGTCAGGACAGGGTCTGTGCTGCTTGAGCCAGGCTGGGAGCAAGGGGACCCTTGGTGGGCCCAGGGGCCTCCTAGCCAGAGCTGCTGGGGTGGGGGGCAGGGAGGAAGTCTCCCTCCATGGGGTTCCTGGGGGCCACTGAGTGAGTTGACGTCACCTTGCCCCACCCTCCCTTTTTACACCTGGGGAAACCGAGTCCCAGAGGGAGCTGGACCCCTGCCAGTGTCACTGAGCAGAGCTGAGGCTTGAACCTAGGGCTCCCCCTTGGGTGTGGGGGGCAGGAGGAGAAGCCTGTTCGGTCCCATCAGCCTCCCCTGCAGCCCTCAGAGACCCAGGCAAGCAGCGGTACCAGAGCGGCCCCTCCGCGGGCAGCTGGTGGTCAGGACAGCTCTGCCCACTGAGACCGACTGCAGGGCCCTCCTGATCTGCCCCTCTGCCATTTTTTATTTTTTTGGCTGGATTGTATGGTAGTGCTATTTTTTTTTAATTTTTAAATTTTTATATAATTTTTAAAGGTTACAGTCCATTTACAGTTATTACAAAATATTGGCTCTATTCCCGGTGCTGTACAAGACATCCCTGTAACCTATCTTACACCCAATAGTTCGTACCTCCCGCTTCCCGACCCTCACGTTGCCCTTCTCCTCCCTCTCCCCTCTGGTAACCACTAGTTTGTTCTCTATATCTCTGAGTCTGCTTTTTGTGTTGTTATACTCACTAGTTTCTTGTATTTTTTAGATTCCACACATAAGCATATAGTAATTGTCTTTCTCTGTCTGACTCATTTCACTCAGCATAACACCCTCCAAGTCCATCCATGTTACTGCAAATGGCAAAATTTCGTTCTTTTTGACGGCTGTCTCTTCTGCCTTTTTGTTGTCTTGTTTTTGGGCTGCACTGTGAGGCATGTGGGATCTTAGTTCCCCGGCCAGGGATCGAACCCGTACTCCCTGCAGTGGAAGCACGGAGTCTTAACCACTGGACCGCCAGGGAAGTCCCCCCTCTGCCTTATTTTTTTTTTTTTTCTTGCCGTATGCGGGCCTCCCACTGTTGTGGCCTCTCCCGCTGTGGAGCACAGGCTCCGGACGCGCAGGCTCAGTGGCCATGGCTCACGGGCCCAGCCGCTCCGCGGCACGTGGGATCTTCCCGGACCGGGGCACGAGCCCGCGTCCCCTGCATCGGCAGGCAGACTCTCAACCACTGCGCCACCAGGGAAGCCCCCCTCTGCCTTTTGATGCAGCTCAATCCCAACTTGCCCAGACTGAAGGCCAGGGCAGAACAACCCTTCCTAGAGAGAGGGCTGCTGTTTTCCCAGAGGGTTGTCATCATCCAGGGATGGGGCCCTCTTTACAGCCTCCTGGCCGATCTTCCCAGGAGGAAATGAGGATCCTCCACTGCCACTGCTGGGAGGTGCTGGGGTCGGCAGAGGCCACACAAGCAGGTCACTGTCCCCCTCCTTCTCTTCACTCACCCTGTAACTCCTCCTCCCAGCCAGCCTGTGCCATCTGGGAGCAGCAAGGGTGGGGCTGAAAGATACTGTCCCCAGCACCTGGCTGGTTCCATGACCATAAAATCAAGCCTTCCATTTCATTTCAGAGGAGACCCTGATTCCTGGGGGCGCATGGCACCCCAAGTGGGGCAGAAAGTTCTGGACCCTGAAACCTTCAGAGGACAAAGAGGAAGGCCCAGGAGGTATCTCCAGGCCCCAGGACAATCCACAAAGGCTCAGGCTTGAGGGCCAGCACCTGGGGCCCCTCTGGCCTCTGTGAGGCCTCCATTCTCTCCGCCCCCTGGTCTGTGAGCCAGGCCCTCCTGGAAGCTGCCCTGAGCATTTCCACACCCCCCAGCCCTTCCACCTGGCCTCCTCCCGCTGCCCGATTCCCCATGGCTTCCATTTCCATCTCCCTTCTGCCCATGGAGCATACTCTGGTCAGCTCCACTGGGATCTGTGGATGTCTCACCCGCTCCCCCGTCCCATCTCCTCCTCAACTGTATCATTTGCATAATTTTCCTCCCAGAATTTCGGGAGTAAAGCCCATTTCTCTTGCCCTACTACCGGTGGCAGGCAGCCTAGTGGCTCAGAGTATACAGGCCTGGAGTGACTTCCTGGGTTCCAATCCCAGCTGTGCCCGACGACTGGCTGTGTGACTTCTGCACAAACAGGTTAACCCCTCGATGCCTCAGTTTCCCTGTCTGTAAAACAGGGGCAAAAAGAGCACCTTCCTCCCCGGCTCCCTGTGAGAATGAGAAAAATTAACCCAGATGTTGCCCTCCAAATTGTGCATGGGACCTCATCAGTGCTCAATCATAAATCAGTGTGTGCTTTGTTTTCTTGTGTTTTGTTTTCTCTGAACTTGCACCTCTGAAGTAGGGTTCTTCAGGGACAAACCCCAAAACCGACGTGGCTCTCCCTCAAGGTCCTCGTCACTTCCACTTCCTGGCTTGGTTTCCGGAGCAGGGATCCCTTTCCTGTTCACTTGATGTGTGTGGGGAGTGTGGGAGCAGAGGGGAGCCGGGCATGCCCTTTTGACCTTGGAGGAAAAAGTAGCAGCCCAGGCACAGGATTGAGGACCAGAAAGCAGACCTGAGGGGTCAGCTCAGCTCTTGGGTTTCAAAGCAGCCAGGCCCCGTCCCACAGCAGGAGACACTGAGAAAAGGATAGAAAGTTTCTGAGGGGAAACTGGCGTTATCTGGAAAACAGCTCTCCTGCTCCGCCTCCTCCGTGTGTTCCCGCAGTCCTCTCTCTGGGCAGAAATGTCTGGAAAACAATGACTCATGTGCTGGACAGCCGCTGGGGCCACCAAGGCCACGCCCCTGGCCCTGAGCTGCCCCAGGAAGGACCCAGCATCCCCAGAGACCAAGCTGGGGCCGAGACTTCCCTGAAGCAGCTTCCTGCAGACGCTTTTTATGTCTGTTTTCCGAGCCTCACTAGAGCAGAAGAGCCAGGGAGCTCTTCTCCCTGGACGCACAGGTTTCTTAGGTAGCATGGCCTTCAGGTGCGGCTAGATCCAGAGCTTCTGATGGTGTCCTTGAGACTCTGCTTCTCCTTATCTCTTGGCTCCACCTTCCTCTGTTTCCCTCTGTTTTGGCATCATTTACAGACTCCATGTGGGGACCAGGCTGCTGCCAGCAGCTCCAGACTTACATCAGCCATGCTGCCTGTAGTTCTGGAGTTTAGGGGAAAAAAAAAAAAAAAGAATTTCAGGAATCAATTCCCAGTGGCTCTGATTGCATCACACATGCTGTTCCCTGAATCGGCCCCTGTGACCAGGGACGTGTGGTGTTTTGATTGGTCAGGCCTGAGGTCATTAGGGGTGTCGTCTTCAGGACCAAGAGTTAAGAGTGGATTGGTTGCCCAGTACAATCATGGTGGCATTGTAGGAGAAGGAGGAGTGGACGCTGGGCAGGCAGGTACAAGTGATGCTCACCCTGGGCTGAAAAAGGTGCCACGGGAAACTTGGGGAGGGAGCACATCACTCCACCTGTGGGAGTCTGTGAAGACTTCCCAAGGGAAAGGATATTTGGAGCCGGATGTTGAAGGATGAGTAGGAGTTTGCCAAGTAGCAGCATATAGGGGTGATGCTGAGCTTGTGATCCAGTGCATGTGAAGTAGGCATAGACAGGAAACTTGATCGTTACTCATGTGTCCCATCTCTGTGTCTAGCGATGGTCCATTCTGCAGGATCTGCCATGAGGGAGCGAATGGGGAGAGCTTGCTGTCTCCATGTGGTTGCACCGGCACACTGGGCGCTGTGCACAAGAGCTGTCTGGAGAGATGGCTTTCCTCATCCAATACCAGCTACTGCGAGCTGTGCCACACGGAGTTTGCAGTGGAGAAGAGGCCCCGGCCCCTCACAGAGGTATGCTTGGGAGTCTGAGGTTGGAGTGGGCAGAGGGGAAGAAGGTAGGCGTGGGGCAGGAGGAGGGAATTGCCCTGGAGGATCCTGGGGGGCTGGGGAAGCAGCTTCTCTATAGGGAGGAACCTTTCTCCTGTCCCCAGGGTCAGTTCTGCTGATGGGGGTGGGGAACCGGGCCTGAGATTCCAGACCTGACAGACCCTGTGCCTCCTCCCTGTTTTGATCACTTCAGGTGACCCTAAGGCTTAGACCTGAGGAATGAGAAGGGAGTGCCCAACCTGAGGAAGGGCAGTCCTGGCAGAGGGCACAGCAAGTGCAAAGGCTCTGAGGCCAGGAGAAGCTTGGTGTTTTTGACAAAGCCCACGTGGCTGGAGTGGAGCTAGTTAAAGGAGGAGGAGAGTGGCCCAGAAGGAGGGGTAGTGGCCTTGCCGGGGGGCTTTGTGGGCCAAGCCTGGGAGCTTAGACTGTAGCCTGAGTGTGCTGGGTGGGGGTTGAGATGGGATATTCCCAGGCATGACGGGAGCCACATGGCTTTCCAGAGCATTGCTGGTTGCCCGGGTGCCCTCCAGGCTCCTCTCTGCCCAGCTTGGCTTGGCATGGGGCAGCTGAGAGCTGCAGGGGGATGTCACTGTGCCGAGGTGTGGGCTCCTGGAAATGCCCCTGGCCCACCCGGGACATTGGGCTCTTAGGAGAACAGTTGGAGGGAGAGCCAGCCTGCCTGCACCGCTCCCCCCCACACGCTCCCACCCCAGTGCCTTTGCACATGCTCTTTCTGCAGCCTCGAGCGCTGTCCCCTCAATTCTTCACCAGGCCCCTTCTGCTCATTTGGTTCTCTGTGGTGTCACCTCCTCGGCATAGCCTTCCCCATCCGGATCATTCACCCTGTTTCATGCCTCCCCCGACTAGCATGGGAGCTATGGGCAGGGACTTTTTCCTGCCATCAACTGTGGCAGGCAGTGTAGCATAGAGGCCAAGACGCACAGGTCCTGGGATAAGACTTCCTGGGCTCCAGTCCTGGCTTTGTGGACGACTAGCCATATGAGTTTGCACAAATGGGTCAGCCTCTCTGTGCCCTCAGTTTCCCCCATCTATAAAACAAGGTCATGGGACTTCCCTGGCGGTCCAGTGGTTAAGACTCTGTGCTTCCACTGCAGGGGGCATGCGTCTGATCCCCTGCACGGCCAAAAAAACCAAAGAACCAAAAAACAAAAAACAGGGGCAGAAGTGCCCCGCACCTATCCGGGCCTGGCCTGTCATCGTCATCGTCTCCATAAATATTTGAAAGAAGGAATGAACGCAGGGAGGTGCCAGGCAGGAGGCTGGTCCTGCAGGGCCCAGTGATGAAGATGGGCATCAGCAGAAGGGGCGGAGGGCCTGGCGGTCCTGCACCCCATCCCCCCGCAGAGGCTCGAGGGAGGGCGGTGCATGACGGTCTCTCTCAGCGGCTCCCCCTCCCTTCTTCCCCGCAGTGGCTGAAGGACCCAGGGCCTCGGACAGAGAAGAGGACACTGTGCTGCGACATGGTGTGCTTCCTGTTCATCACGCCTCTGGCCGCGATCTCAGGCTGGCTGTGCCTGCGTGGGGCCCAGGACCACCTCAGGCTCCATAGCCGGCTGGAGGCGGTGGGGCTCATCGCCCTCACCATTGCTCTCTTTACCATCTACGTCCTCTGGACGCTGGTGAGTGGCTGCCTGCCACAGAGCAGGCATCTGCCAGCAGTCAGGCCCGGGGTTTGGTCAGTGGCTTGGAGGGGGTAGGGGGCGCCCTGCCTGCCTCGGTTTGTGGCTGGCCCTCGGGTGGAAGCAATTCCCAGCATCTCATAGAGCTCCAGATTCCAAGCTGGTCCAAGGTCCAGGGAGCCAGGCGTGAACCTTCTGCCCCAAGGATACAAGGGCACGTGATCACCTCTGCTGAGTGCAGGCCCTGCCAGCCACGAGCTCCACCAAGACTGTACTGGCGGTGGAGGGCGGGTGAGGGGGTTGGGGGGGAGAGGCAGAGGGACACCAAAAGGCTGCGGAAGAAAGAGTAGGAGAAAGAGAGACAGAGAGAGAGGACCATCAAGAGACAGAGAAGGGACTTCCCTGGCGGTCCAGTGGTTAAGACTCCACGCTTGCACTGCAGGGGGCATGGGTTGATCCATGGTCCGGGAACTAAGATCGATGCCCCACACGGGGGTGGGGTGGGTGCTGAGAGAGAAAACGACTGGGGTTGAGAGAGAGGGAGTGTAGTGGGGTGTTGTCCCCGGCTTCTGGCAGGCATGTGAACCCTCACTCAGAGAGGAAAGGTCCCCAGAGTCTGGCCCCTCAGACAGAACCACTGGCCTCCAGCTGTGGGGCACTCCCTCCTCAAGAATTGTTTCCCAGCACATCCACCAAGCAGGTTTTTTTTTTTTTTGTGGTAGCGGGCCTCTCACTGTTGTGGCCTCTCCCGTTGCTGAGCACAGGCTCCGGACGCGCAGGCTCAGCGGCCATGGCTCACAGGCCCAGCCACTCCGCGGCATGCGGGATCCTCCCGGACCAGGGCACGAACCCGTGTCCCCTGCATTGGCAGGCGGACTCTCAACCACTGCGCCACCAGGGAAGCCCCAAGCAGGTTTTTTAATACAAGTAGGATGAAATCATAGGTCCTGCTTTGCAGTCTGCTTGTTTTCACTTTGCTAATGTCCTTTAAAAAAAAAAAAAGGCAGCCACCCAACAATCCTTGATTGTATGGGCATGCTGTATTTTTTTAACTAATCCCTTTTGATGGACACTGGGATCATTTCCAATGTTTTTTTTTTGTTGGTTTGTTTTTTTGTTTCCCTTCTTTTTTTTTGCCGTTATAAACTGTGTTTTGGGTGCCACCTGTGCAAATGTTTCTTGGAACTGGCTTGGTTAAAGAGTATGAACCATTGACATTTATTGGAAAAAAAAAGTTTTTTTTTTTTAATAGATTTGACTCATTAGAGCAGTTTGAGGTTAAACAGCAAAATGGAGCATAAAGTACAGAGTTCTCCAAAATCCTCCCCCGCACCTGCAGAGCCTCCTCCACGATCAGCAGGGCACCAGAGCAGTGCATTTATCACAGTCGATGAACCAACACTGACACATCATCACCCCCAGCCCATAGTTTACATTAGGGGTTCACTCTTGGTGTTGAACAATTTGTGGGTTTAGACAAATGTATAATGACATGTATCCACCATTAGAGTGTCATACAGAGTATTTTCACTGCCCTAAAACCCCTCTGTGATCCTCCGGTTCATCTCTCCCTCCCCCAAGCCCTGCTAACCACTGCTTCTCTTACTGTCTCCATAGTTTTGCCTTTTCCAGAATGTCCTATAGTTGGAATCATGCAGTCTATAGCCTTTTCAGTGAAAGCACCGAGTCCTAACCACTGGACCGCCAGGGAATTCCCTGTAGCCTTTTCAGATCTGCTTCTTTCCCTTAGTCATATGCATTTAAGCTTCCTCCATGTCTTTTCATGACTTGATAGCTCATTTCGTTTTGGTGCCAAATAACATTCCATCGTCTGGATGTCCCACAGTTTATTTATCCACTTACCCACTGAAGGACATCTTAGTTGCTTCCACATTTTGGCAGTTATGATCCATTGACGTTTGGCCCCTTCCAAGAGGCTTTATCACTTCACTGCCACCCTCTGAGAGACAGAAGGGGACCCCCCCCCCCTTCCACACACACACACACACAGACTCTCTCACCTTTGCAGGGCCCTCAGTGCTGGTGGGGAGGTTCCCCAGGTGAGGGAATGGGTGTGTGTGCACTGTCTGTGTGAGAAATGCCTGGATGCTGCCCCTGCTTCTGCAAGCAGGAGCCTGGTCCTGGTTAGGTCGAGGCAGATGCTTCAGGGGCCCGCTTTTCCTCTCTTGGGGGTAGAGGCTGGATGGCCAGAGGCTGGCCCTCCCACTCATCTCCACCCTGCCCTGCAGGTCTCATTCCGCTACCATTGCCAGCTGTACTCCGAGTGGAGAAGGACCAACCAGAAAGTGCGCCTGAAGATCCGGGCCACCGATGGCCCCGAAGGCACCCAGCACTCCTCTCTGGCAGCTGGGCTCCTGAAGAAGGTGGCAGAGGAGACGCCTGTGTGAAGGCCGGGCTGGCAGGGCCAGAGGCAGCTGGCGATGCCCTGGTGTTTGGAAGGACAGAAACTGCCCGACACTTCCGCACAGCTGGAATGCTTCTTAGGCCAAGAGATGCCAAAGTGGAGCTGATTCCGTGATTCCCGTGTGAAGCTATTCTCAGATCGTTTTGCACACTCTTACACACGAGGAGAACAGACGGACGTGGTCCCGAGCTTCGGATGGAGCAGGCACCCTGATCTCATTCTGAGGTCTACCTGGCCCCTCCTGGGCCAGCAGCCATGGCCAGAGGCGAGTCGCGGGCACCCATGGAGCTGGGAGGTTCCGCAAGCTTCTTGCACTTTTCTGCACCTGGCAGGCTCACATTCCCGGCACCCTCAACTTTATAAAGTTGCACCGTGTTTCAAAACCCACCCCCCTACCCCACCCCACCCCCAATGAATAAAAGGAGCCCTTGCTGGACAAAACGGACCTGTCAGTCACGTTTCTGAGGCCTCAAAGTGAGGGCACGGGGACCGAGGGGAGTCAGGACCACACAGAGGTAACAGCAGCAACAACCAATGCTCTCAGCTGCTTTGAGGGATCACAGGGCTAGAAGCAAAGTGCGAGTTTTCAAGTGAAGAGCAGGTAGCAAGGCTATGTATTAAATGATTTAAAATAAATATACATAAGAATAGTGTCTACTTCCTGTGTGTCTCCCGTGGGTCAGATACCCCGCTGGGCCCTTTACACTCACTCACAAGTAATGTCCACACTTACCGAGGGTCACCCTGTCAGGGCCCAGTACTTTTTTTTTTTTGGCCACATCATGCAGCATGTGAGGTCTTAACTCCTCAACCAGGGATCGAACCCTCACCCCCTGCATTGGAAGCACAGAGTCTTAACCACTGGACCGCCAGGGAAGTCCTGAGTTGTAGTTTGGTGCTAGGCTGACTTTCATGACCCTTAACCCTAGCAGAGAGAGAGCAAGTCTTAGACTCAGATCCTTTGACAGAGCGTATGACTGAATTTACACTTTAACAGCATCATTCTCTTATTTATTTTTTACAATAAGCTATTTATAGTAGGGTTTCAATGTGGGCTGTGAGGTAAAGCAACATTTTAACATCCTTTTTTTCTTTGACTGTACTGGGAGGCTTGCAGGATCTTAGTTCCCCAACTAGGGATCGAACCCAGGCCTTGGCAGTGATAGGGCAGAATCCTAACCACCAGACCGTCAGCGAATTCCCAAAACATCCTTCCTTTAAAGAAAATAAAGTGTCAGTTACAGGAAAGAGTGAAGGAATTAATAGTGCAGGCAATGGCTAAACCCAGGAATCTGGGCAGTGTTGGATTAAATCAACCAGCCTATAGAGGAGCACAGCCTAGTAGAAAGTTTGTCTCCTCAGCCTGGGCTTGGCTTGTGGCTCATCTCCAGTCACACCCACTGCCGGAGAAGGGATCAGAGAAAAGGTGCCTTCTTGTCCCCGCTGCTTTGTATTCGGCCTCCTCTCCATGATTCTGACAGACTGCTGTGGCCTCTTCCGCCATTTCTGAGCCCTGTTGGGCGAGGGAATTCAGAGATTCATGAGGCTTCTTCTGGTCCAGGGGCCCCTCTGGTCTAGAGAGATCTAAGGGGGAGGGGGGAACTTCCCTGGCTGTCCAGGCCAAAAAAAAAAAGAGAGAGAGAGAGAGAGAGGTCTAACGGGGAGGAAAGGAAACTGAGATAGATTCCAGTGGGACCATGTGAAGAGGGTTGGTGTGCACAGGGGATTTTAGTAGATCAGAGATTTCCGGGGGGAGGGGGCGGGGTGGGTGGGTGGAGATGAGAGGAGGGGCTTGCAGATGGGCAAGAGAAAGGAGTTCTGAGACAGGGGAGTCTGGGAAGTTCTTGGGAATGGGAGCTGGAAAGAGAGGGTGGGGCCTATCCTCTGCCTTAGCCTGGGCTATTGGACTTATTCTCCAGGCCTGGAGTTCTTAGCCTGGCTGGATTAAGTATTTAATTTGGAGGAAGGTGTGGCAGGTGAGATAGTTCCTCAGAGCCTGATGAAATGTAGTTATTTTGTGAGATGGGAAAAAAACCCATTTTTCCCATTGTGAGCTTAGAGTTTGGTGGTTAGATGGGAACTTCTTCAAGATCCAGTGAAGCATTTATTTCAAAGTACCAGAGACAACAGAGACCAGGGGTGGCTGCTGGGTAAGGGAGCCTGAGACCTCTGAATGCTGGGGGCTCTGGCCTCTTCCCAGGCCACTGTGGCTGTCCCAGGACATGGTCCTGTAACAGCCCTGAAAACCCATTTGTGGACAGGGCCAAGCTCTCAGGGCAGAGGGACCCACGGTCAGGCAGGAAGGAGCCTCCATCGTGTGATTTCTATCACCATGTTTGGCTTCTTGCTTGTTCATTCCCTCAAGAAACATTCATAAGCACATTCAAAGTCTCCAGCTAGGCGTCTGGTTGTTGACGGCTGTTAGTGAGAGAGACCTAGGCCATGGGCTCTGCGCCCAGGACTTCTCAGAGTGGTGGGGAGACAGGTCGGATAGAGCCCAGATATTCTTGGTGCAGGACGAAACTTGCTTAGAGAGAGAGCATTTTACACATTTGTCCTACGGCCTGGTCTTTCAGTGTCCTACCCTTGCCTGCCTAACTCCTTTCTAGCCTAGTAAACAGAACTTTCGCTGCCCTTCTGCCCTAGCTGTGATTACAGAAAGCTGGGAGTGACGAGGTCCACGTGTGAGGGGGTGGAGAGATGGTGCCTCTACCAGACCTGCAGAGCGGATGGAGTATCCAGTAGGCGCCAAACGCAAGTTAGTTGCGAGAATGAATTAGTAACAGCTGACGATGCGCGCCTGCGCGCGGCGGGGGCGTGGCCCGGAACAGGGGCGTGGCCCGGGGTTGGAGGGAAGGAGGCGGGAGGCCGCCGCGGCGCGAGCAGACGTTACTGGTCGAGCTGGATCACGTGAGCACGCAGGCGCAGCGCCGCGCATCCCGCTCGCTCACACAAAGCCCAGACGCGGAGAAAATGGCGGCAGGGGTCGAAGCGGCAGCCGAGGTGGCGGCGACGGAGCCCAAAATGGAGGAGGAGAGCGGCGCGCCCGGCGTGCCGAGTGGCAACGGAGCTCCGGGCCCGAAAGGGTGAGTACTCCACGGCTCCTTGTCCCTGGCCGGGCACTTCTGCGGCGGCCGGCGGCGGCTCTGTTAGGTCTTGGCGGCTTCCCACCGGCGCGGCCTCGGCCGGGCTTTCCCCTCAGGGTCTGCCGAGGGTGGGGGCCGCCCAGGCGGTGAGGGATGAAGCCGGGCGGCCCCGGGAGCGCCTCTAGGACAGCTCCTTCTTCCCAGGTCTCGGGCCTCAACTCCCCCGGTCCCTCCAGGCCGGGTCCGACCCCGACCCCGACGCAAAGGCCTCAGGCTGGGCCTCTGCGCGCGGGGATAATGGCGCGCGGGCCACGGAGCCGATGAGCCCCGGAGTCCGCGACCCGCTCGCCTGTCGGGTGACCTTGGTTGGGCGCGTGGTTTCACGTCTCTCCGCAATGGCCCGGGGCCTCAGTTTCCCGATCGGTAAAGTGGGGGGAGGGGAGGGATTGCGCACGCAGGATCTCGCCCGTTGTCGGTCCGGGTAAACGGTAGCAGAGGCGGGTGGGTATCGGGAAGGACCGCGAGGCCGGCTCCGGGAGCCTCCTCCCCCCCCCGCCCCCCGGCGCGCGCCGTTCCTCTCCTTTCCAGCTCCCCCTCCCCCGTCCCCGCGATAAGTGCCTCTGTCGGAACCGCCCCTCGCTCCACGCTCTGGCCACGGCTCAAGTCCCTTACCTCCTCCCCAGGTGCGCAGTAGGTATTTGTGGAGAGATCGGACCTGCTGCACAATGTTCAGCCGTAGAAACAAACTATAGGGGGAAAAAAAAAAGGAAACATTCTCTTCCGTGTTCCAGGGGAAGATTTTTCCATCATCAGGCGGGTTCACCCATTTCCAAACTCCGTCACCCTTTCAGTCCTGGTTAGAGGTCTGTCTCGGGTCCTCGGTTTTTAAAGTTTCCATAAAGCTTTAAAGCATCACCTTATGTCCCCTTGAACCCCATTCATTCTGATTACAGGCGCCTGAAAGATGGAGAGACGTTTTGCCTCCTCCCGGCAGCTGTCGGGGGGAGGACAGGGGAAGGCTGGGCACACATTTGATTTGCCACATACGTTTTTTTAAAATTGTGGTAACATACGTAAGGTGAAATTTACAGTTTTAGCCATTTTTAAGTGTACGATTCTGTGGCGTCAACTGCATTTGCGGTGTTGTGCAGCCATCACCAGTATCCACATCCAGAACTTTTTCATCATGCCAATTAAACAGTAACTTCCTCTTCTCCCCCTCTCCTGGTTACCTGTGTTATACGTTCTGTCTCCTATGAATTTGCCTTCCCACAAATTTTTAATTGGAGTTCGTGGGGATTAAAAGTGAATGTAGTTAAAACGCTTTGTTAATGAACACTCACTAAATACTAGCTATGTTGTTGAACTTTCTCTCCTTAGGTGGGGAGGAACAAAATACCGTGGTTACTGGTCCTTGGAAATCAAGAGAAAGGCATCTTAGAAGTATTCCCAACCCTTTATTATTGAAAACTCTGGAAAGGGATGTGTTCATTTAAACTTTTTTCATTACCTATTTCCTTTATTTCTTTATCACAGGATGGAGTGCTGCTAGAATCGTGCTAGGTGAGAAGTTATTAGTTATAGATTATAGCATCTGGGGTACATTTTTCAAATTTCCCATTTTCCACTGTCCATTTCCAAATAGTCATTTTGTGACGAACGTTAACACATGGGCTATTAGAAAGAATCTGAAGGTTTCAGAGCTAAAAGAGCCCTTGTTGGAAAGAACCTCAAAGTCTAGGACTGCTTAGTAGAGACTATTTTAGAAAGTTACGAACACTTAGATCTGTTTGGGAGGGCCATTGGAAAAGTTAGTGTTCGTTGTGTTTTTTTTGCATCACAGAGTTTTTAAAGCAGAGTTCTTTAGAAAACAGCCCCCCTACCCCCACAGGGAAGGCCAAGGAATATTTTTGTAGTAAAGTTATTGTTCTGTGGTATTAGTAAAAGGAGTTACTAGGTAGGGAGCATGGAGGGGCTCCCCTCCCCCCAACCTAACCAGCTGGGGGCAGTTAAGAGGTGTTCCTCTAGGGGGAGGAGGATGAAAGATGATGGAGAGAGGCACAGGAGAGTGTCCAAAGACTAGGGATTTTTATATATTTATATATTTGATATGTATTTATATAGAACCCAAACTGCTGGAGCACTGGGGGCCAGCTGGTGGGCAATGAATTCCAGACGAAGGAATTTAGATTTTTATCTTGAAAGCCTTTGAGGGATGGGAAATGAGTGAGACTGGATTCTTCTTACCTTTGTCTCCACCAGGAGTGGAGTGTGCTGTAAACCAAAAAGGCAGTGAGATAGCAAGCTTGATGAGGACCCCAGATGGGACAGCTTGTTTTGCAGTTCCTTTTCTTCTGGGTATAAGAGGAGGATTTGTTTTATTTTGATGAGAAATCTGTTCCATCTAAAGACAGTCAAGGGACTTCCCTGGTGGTGCAGTGGTTAAGAAGCCGCCTGCCAGTGCAGAGGACACGGGTTCAATCCCTGGTCTGGGAAGATCCCACATGCCGTGGAGCAATTAAGCCCGTGCACCACAGCTACTGAGCCTGCACTCTAGAGCCTGCAAGCTGCCACTGCTACTGAAGCCCGCGTGCCTAGAACCCGTGCTCTGCAACAAGAGAAGCCTCCACAGTGAGAAGCGCGCTCACCACAACTAGAAAAGCTTGCATGCAGCAGCAAGACCTAATGCAGCCAAAAATAAATGAATAAAAAAAAATAAATTAAAAAAATAAATTCTGAAGTTAAAAAAAATAATCAAGATTCAGAGTTAGAGTATATTAATCAGGAGGTAAAAGCGTTCATTTTAGAGGACTATGTAGGCTTAGGTTTGATTTTTTTTTTAATTTAAAATTTTATTTTTTAAAAATAAAGCTTGCACTGTCCATTTAAAATCAGTGACTTAACCTACTCCACTTTCAGAGTAACCTTGTGGCTGAATCAGAAAACTGAGAGAGAGGCTATTTTAAAAATGAAACTTTGTATTTAGTATAAATTCCTGGGGATGTAATGTTAGTGTTGACACTGTTTTACAGTCAAGAAAAACTTTTTTTTTTTTTTTTTTTTAAACAATTGAGAAGACCCAGGTTAATGAAATTGACCCAAAGAATCTGGGGGAGGCCATCTTGACTCCAGGTCCTTTGCTGCTTCCACACACCACCCTGGTAACCTCTCACTGAACACAGTTATTTAAAGTGTTTTTTTTTTAACCAGATTCTCCGTGCTTTGCAATGATTTGAGTGTTTGCTGTACTTTAAAAAGTGATGGTATACTTGATAATAATTTTGAGGCACATTTGATTGTGAGCTCAAGATTAGAATAGGGGCTGTAGGTTGTTTGAATGCATGCTGCCAGCTCTTTGCTTTCACTTTGCTCTTTGATTTTATTCATGGCTAGGCAGGGAGATGCTAGTCTGCAAAGATTAGGTTGCTTGTTTCATTTAGGAGTTTGCAGATGGTCTCTCCCATTACCATGTTTTGCAGTCATAGAGGTGAAAGCTGAATTGCTCCTTTGGTAGTCTGTAATGAGTACAGTGCCTAGGTTTCCTCAGCCACGGCCCCAGTGAGCTTATTTTAAAGCTTAATCAGTATGTGCAATGGTAGAAGGCAAGGAGTGAATCATTCTCCAGAAAATTTTTGGTACAAAAATATATCATTGCCACAGTTAGTGTGCCAAGTCTCTCCTTTAAACTTGTCAGGGTGGATAAGTAACCTCCTTGCACAGATGAAGGAACTGAGGCCTGACAAAGAGTTGGTGACATTGGGGTTCAGACCTAGATAACCCTACCTCTTAGTCACCCGTAGTACTGCTCCCTTAGGTATTGTGCTTAACATTTACCAACCTGCTTTTTGTTAGGCTGATTGTTGATTCTCAAGACATCCCTGTGAGCTACATGGATACAGGTTATGCTGGTTTTGCTGGTAAAGAACCAGAGACGGAAAGCGCTTAAGTCACGTGGGTAGTGAAGAGGTGGACCTGGAGCTAGAATAGTGCTGTGAATAGTGCTCTCCACATCTTAAATGCATTAGGGGAAACTCAGGATTGAAAGGGTTTCTGTGAAGAGTCATTTTACATAAGGGATGGTTCTCAAGGGAATATGGGGGGTGGGGGAGTCTTTTCCCTCAGGAGATGTGGTCAGGATTTCAAGGTATCGGGGTTGCCGTTTCAAACTACACTTGATTGAAAAACTGTGAGAATAATGAGAGTATTATATGTGAGAGGGAATGCCATGGAGGCGTAAGGGAGGGTAGGGATTCACTGTTTTACATGGTGAATGTGGCAGCCCTTGGTGAAGTAGGCAGGCACTCAATCTTTTTACTTGTGATCTTTATGTACAGTATAATTCTAGTATGGTGGAGCAGTGACATGTTAAATTATCAATTTTCAAAGAACGCAGTCAGTGAAACAATTCCAAAGCCATATTAAACATACTTAATCTATTTTAATGATTTGAGAGGTTCTTGCAGATACTTTGGCCTTATCTTTATTGATGTATCATGAATTAGGTTGATAGAATGTCAGAAAAAGTTTTTTAACATATTGGGTCTATTTAGAACTTCAGGTAGATGATTGGGTGCCAGAATCAGATGGGGTGTTCATTGGGAATTGGGAGCCACTTAGCAAGGAGAATATTGGTAAGGCATTTAGCTTGCTTAGGTAGCTTCAGTTTCTTTGAAAGATGACAAATTTGTTACTTTATATAGGAGTTAAAAGTCAAGTTATATTGGGGTCAGGTTTGAAATTTAAGAAACTAGTGGAAACTTAAAAAGTGTATAATTGGGGCTTCCCTGGTGGCGCAGTGGTTGAGAGTCCGCCTGCCGATGCAGGGGACACAGGTTCGTGCCCTGGTCTGGGAATATTCCACATGCCGCGGAGCGGCTGGGCCCGTGAGCCATGGCCGCTGAGCCTGCACGTCTGGAGCCTGTGCTCTGCAACGGGAGAGGCCTGAGTACTGAAAAAAAAAAAAAAAAAAGTATGATTGGCACAATAAACTGAATAAGTTGGAAGTGTACGATTTGATACCCTCACTGAATCAAGATAATAAATACAACCATAACCCCCTTTGCTCCCCCTTTGTAATCCTCTGAGTCCTTTTTTTCCCCACCCCCAGGCCATTAGTATGCATCAGTGGTTCTCAGTGGGGTGATTTCTTCTTTCCCTTCAGGGGACGTTTGGAAGTGTCTTGGAGATACTTTTGGTCTTCATTTTCAAGTCTGAGGAATGGGGCTGCTACTGGCCTCTCTGGGGTAGAGGTCAGGGATGCTGCTGAACATCCTACAGTGTACAGGGCAGCCTCCCACAACAAAAGGATTATCTGGCCCCCAAATATCAGTAGTGTTGAGGTTGAGAAAACCCACTATAGATTAGTTTGCCAGATTAGATTTTCTCAAATATAGTTGTATATGATGAAATATTACCATATGTACTCCTCTTTTGTCTGATTTCGAGTGTAAGTATTTTGAGATTCATCCACGTTGTGTGTAGTTCATTACTTTTTGCTGAATAGTATTTCAGTGTACGGATATACTATAGTTTGTTTATTCATTTACCTGTTAGTAGACATTTAGATTTCCTTTTGGGATATTACAAGTAATGTTGCTATGAGCATTCGGGTCTAAATTTTTGTATGGATATATTTTCTTCTGGGTAAGTATCTAGTTGTGGATAATGTATGGTAGGTGTGTTTTAACATTTAAGATTCTATAATCTAAATTTGGGGTATTTAGGATAAAGCAGTTTATTTCATCAGTGTAGCTAAATTATAATCTACCTATAAAAATGTGCTTCTAAAAGGTTTTCACAGTTAAGTGTTATATGTATTTTAGGGCTAGAAGCATATTCCCCTAATTTTATCCCGAAGGTAAGTGAGAAAATTGAATTAAACATTTAATAAATGGGCTTTTCTTAAACTGTCACATCATCTATACTTGAACATGCGTCACGTGAGGTTTCTTTGAGGGTGGTTTTCTACAATTCTGTCAAGAATAGAGTTGATGGTGATTATTAGAGTTACAAAAAGGTCAATTTTTTAAGAAACTGGAAGTGATGAGATAGGAGGAAACTTCTCAGAGAGAGGAAATGATTAGCCAGAGAAAGACTTGGGTGTAGTAGTGCTTTGCTCACACCTTGGCCATAACCCATTTGAGCTGCTTTCTTGATGATGAGCCATGTGAGGTGGATTAACCCCAAACGAAATCCCCAGCTTCTGGGGTTAGATTGGGTAGTTTATTCTTAGCAGTAATGATGCATGGCAGAATATGGCCTAGACACTTTGTTACCTACTATGTCTTGTAATTCGTTATTTATACATTTTATAACTAATAAGGTGAGCTGGGCAGTGTTTGAAAACCCAGGCTGGAAGCATTACTGTGTCATGAACCCTGTGTCAGAATAATGTTTTTTAATGTAGATTGTAGAATATTTGGGTTTCAAAAGAAACCAATTCTAAAATATATTCCTACCCACAGGCCCTCTGTAGGCCCATGAAATGTAGGTTGATCTACATTTTATGAATTGTTGTAACACACTTCCTCCTTATGTAGGGAGGGTGAGATGCATGCTCTGTCTGGCAGACGGGTGCAGGGCTTTCATATGGAGTGGATGGGTGGACTGTGCTTGCGGTGTGCAGTCAGCCTGAGGAGGGTCTGTTGTGAGCCTGGGTAGACAGAGTGAAGAATTCTAGGAATCTGGGGATTGGTGTGGCCCTACTCCCCCTCCCCCATCTGCCGGCCCATGTGAAGGTCTGTTTATTGCATGTTGGTATAGTTCAGATCATAGAGGAAGTTGCTTTCCTTAGTTTTGCCTAGGGTGATAACTTCACTGGGTTACCACTTGGCACGGCTGTGTTTGGATGTGAGGGACCCGTAGAAAAAAATACTTTGGGGACTACAAAAGGTTGCTGACTTAAATTTTTCCAAGTACACTGAAAATCCTCCAGCTACCATTGATGTTTGAACAATACCCCTCCCCCACACAGGGAAGACATATCTTAGAATAAAGATCAACCCTTTACGTTAAAGAAGGTGGTCTTATAAATCATCAATGCTGTAATCTTGACTTTTTGTTTTCTTTCCATTTTTGTTGTGGATCACAAAGTCTCTGCTAGAATCTGTAGTTTGGGAGTCCCTTGATTCTCACTGGTGGAAAGCACAGGGCTTGGGAAGCAGAAAGTGCTGGACTTAGTGCCCTGAGAGGACTTCTGTGGCTGCTGCCTCCCCAGTTGTTCCTGGTCAGCTCTCACAGGTGTCTGCCTATGGTCAAAGGGGGCTCGGAACAGCCACACGCAGCCGGCACAGGGCCTTGCCCTGCTGTGCACACCCTGTCCGGTTCCTGGGCTATGGACTGGGCTTCCAGCCTGTCTTGTTCTGTGCTTTGGGAGCCTGCGTTTCTTGTGAAACTTTTCCTGCCCACTGTTAAGCCAGATTCATACCTGTAGAGCTTAGAAATGTTAACTCTATGGAAGCACCTAACACACAAAGGTAAAGAGGATTACAGGAAAGGCCATGTCAGAAAAACGAATCCACCCTTCTTTGCCAAAGGTGGAATTGTTTGCGTGCTGTCTTTTACCTACCAGCGTTGCTCAGACTTCAGTTTCCCTAGCCTCAAAGTAATAGGGTTGAGTAGAGAATGGTTTCTTTCCCTTAAAAATTTTGTTTTTAAAAATTGTGGTAAAATATATGTAAATTTTGCCATTCTAAAATGATTACGTGTACAGTTTAGTGGCATTAGGTACAGTGTTGTACACTATGCCAATAGCCACTCGCCATTTCCAGAACTTTTTTCTTTTATCATCCCAAACAGAAACTCTAGCCATTAAACAGTAACTCGCCATTCCCACCTCTCCCCAGTCCTTGGTAACCTCTATTCCTTTTGTCTCTATGTCTGGCTTATTTCACTTAGCATAATGTTTTCAAAGTTTATCTGTGTTGAAGCATGTATCAGCACTTCATTCTTTTTTTATGGCTGAATAAGTAATATTCCATTGTATGGATCTACCACATTTAGTTTATTTCATTCATCTGTTGGTGGACACTTGGGTTGTTTTCACTTTTTGCTATTGTGAATAATGCTGCTAATGGTGTACAAGTACCTGAGTCCAATTTTTTTCCGCCCACAATGAAAGACACTTTTATTTGTAAAGCTAAGATTGGTTGGACCTATGTGTACCACCTCATTTCTGTTCCATGAAATGTTATAAATCTTCTTTCTCTTTTCCTGTTTCTGTCTTGGCGTTAAAGCACCTTGGGCAGGGAGTTGGCCTGTCTCCCCCACCTCTGTTAGAGCCCCACAGGAGTGTGTGAAGGCCTAGGAAAGCACATTTGTCTTGGGAATGATTTTTTTTGATAGGTGGGTTTTAAGGAGCGTACTACTGCAATATTCTGCTGTATGGACCACTTTAGTTTGTTTCAAATCAGAATCAATATTAGTCTTGTGTTACATGTAACTTTGTGTGGGATTGTAAACCTGGAAAATCAAATATTGTCTTTAGTATTGTGCTAACATATGGACTTTTTTTCCCCCTCTCTTTTGAATTCAGTGAAGGAGAACGACCAGCTCAGAATGAGAAGAGGAAGGAGAAAAACATAAAAAGAGGAGGCAATCGCTTTGAGCCGTATGCCAATCCAACTAAAAGATACAGAGCCTTCATTACAAACATACCTTTTGATGTGAAATGGCAGTCACTTAAAGACCTGGTTAAAGAAAAAGGTAATGGTACTGGTGGTTGAGTAGGGTCAGAAGGTTGGTGTGTCATCTTCTCTGTGGATAATTCCTTGGTTATTTTTTTGTCAGTGAAGCTGTTCTGGGTAGAGCATGTGTTCTCTCCAGGCTTGAGAGTGAAGCCCCCCCATCCTACTTTTTTATTTTTACTTTTTGTGGTCATGCACTTGTGTGTCAAACAGGTTGTTTGTTTGATCCCTTGGCCTATGAATGATTTTACTGGCTTAATATGGTTAATAGGGCTTTGATTAAGCTTGAGGGGAGCCTCTTTGTGTTAAGGAAATTTTTTGAATTCTTCATATGAGGTGGGAGAAATTTTTTCTTTTTCCTTTTTGTTTTAAAGTTCTGGCGGGAAGGTAGTTTGTTTAAATTTTGTGGCTGTCTTCCTGGGATCAAAAGTTGGTAGCTGGAACTTGTGCTGCTCAGATCCTAAATTATAAAACCGTAGCTTGTATTTAAACTGTTAAGCTTCCCCACCCTGGGGAGGAAAACACAGAGTAGATTGGCAATTGGATAGCTCAAAATAAAGCATCTGCTGTGTAATTTGGTGCCTTTAGGCACACATTGGTCACAGCCCTGGTGTTAAAGTCTGGCCTAGGGCAGAGGAAGCAACTGAATGAAGCTCTGCTGCCACCAGGAGGTCCTAGGGGGTTGGTTGCCCCCATGGTCCTCCGCTTTACCCACCCCCTATTCCCACCCCCACCCCCGTGCACACCACGTGTGTCTTTCTTTTCATACTCTTGTTCTGATTCTTTTGTCTTCTTTTCCTGATTCTGGGCCCTGCTGGTGGCACACAGGGCTAAAGAGATTGCTCAGCCCAGGTTTAAACAAAATTATTGATAGAGAACCATTTGTGTAATGCGTTGAGGTCTCCCCTCACCCCTATCCCAAGGGAAACCTAGAATCAAATTATTCTTAAATGGAGTCTTTTTGAAGGACTGAAAGGTACTGGTTTTTCTGGAGCATTCATAATGAAAAGAGATTTGAGCTTGATTTGTCAAATGATTAACATTTCAGTGACAGATGCCACTTGGATAGGCCATTTTGGTATGTGTACTGGTGCTCCCAGCATTGGGTTTTGAAATTATGAATGGCCCACTGCCATCATTGTCCCATCACTTAATTCAACCATGACATGCCAGAAGCACTAGGCACCATGAACCTCTGTACAGTCATGTAGGCTGCTCCCATGTAGTATTTCTCCAGGTAACATGGATGGAAAAACGTTTTGGTGTGAGATTTGTTTTCCTGCCTTGATCAGCCAAATCATTCCTGCCAATGCTCCTAGGGCAAGAGTGAAGTTTCTTCTTTTTGTCTGAAGGGCGTGTCATGTGGCATCCCAGATGCAGTGTTCTTGGTTTTTGGGACTGCTGCTTCAATAAAGCTTAGAATTTCTGTTACAGTACAGTTGGGTCTCATTCGAATTAGTTTTTGGAATAACCCCCAAATTTGTGTTCTCGTGATTTGGTTGAACCGCTGAATTGATACTTCCATTGATAATAAGGTATAGTAGTTCCAAGAACCAGGAATGTGGCTTTGAAAATGCAATTGTTAGAATTTTGTAAGAGATTGCAGGCCAAATTATTTTTCCATTTTTAGGAGTGTGTGAACCAGTTTTGGGACATGATGGATAAAGTAGGTGACATTTTTACTGCTTTACCATTCAGTAATTCAGTTTTGGAAGCCTTAAAGCTGGTAGCAGCAGCAGCCATGACGTTTCTGGATGTAGAAGCAGTTCACCTCAATTTCCTATTTTGCACTGTATTAAGTGTGGAGCCAGCCTGGTGGTTTATTCGGATACTTCCAAACTGGTTCTCATATTCCCTTGGCATACTGCTATTAATGCCCTGGCTCAGCCCTTTCAGTGTATTTTTGGTGGTGTAATTTAGAATTACAGGTGTGCAGTAAATCAGTTATTCTTAACAAACCTTAAAATGTTCTTGTTTAGAGCTCCCCTGTACAGGTTAAATTAATTACTTTCCTGTTTAATTAAATTATTAGAAGTATTGGATTGTGGTTAAAGGGATGCATAAGAGAAAGGTAATCTTTTTATGGTAAATCTTATACTCAGTATGTGAAGTCTAAAGAAATTTACTGTTTACATACGTACGGTTTCTTAAAAATGTCCTTATTTTCATTATGTGGTTTTAAAAAATATTTTAATTCATGTCTTGGTATACCAAAAATATGTTTCAATGATTATTTGAAATCTGAAATATTTACATGAAATGCGTTGCACATGTTTTAAGGTTTTTGAAGACTGTTGTTGCATAGGAAAAAAAAGTTGCGGATAGAGGCACTCACACTCTAGAAGTATTAGTCTCAAGATAGTCTCTGAAGTGGGCAAACCACAGAGATTTGGGCTGTTATAATCCAACCACTCTTTATCAGTCTGCATTTCAAGAGTCTATTCCTGATGAAATCATAGTCCTGTTGTTTCAGGAAACTAGTGGAATAGCTAGAATTAGTTGTCCTCGGCTTAAAGATCTGAAAAATGCTCTGTCATTGCAGCACTGCCTATAATTGCTGCCTGTCAGAACTCAAGTAGTAGCTTTGAGATGGCAAGACGAGTTTTTTTCCTAAGGATAATCATGCCTGAGAGTGCCTCATGTACCCCTCCCTAGTTCCCGATCTTTTCCCCCTCCTTGGACACCAAGTGTATATTCTCCATGTTTGTTAGCATTTAACAGCCTTCTAGGAGATCCTATTAATAACGCATGTATTATGTGAACAGGCCACTTATGCCTTTTCCCCTGGATGGGATCACAAAGCTTGTTTGGTGGCACTATCATGAAATCAGCATTGCTGACTTTAAAGAGAAAAGGTACTGAGAGCTTTGTTTAGTTCTGTGCCAGGGTGCTTCCCCCGCCCCCTCCCCCATCACATCATTCAGGGACACGGATTAAACAGCCTGCAGAATTGAGCTTGAGCTTTCCCTGAGCTTTCCCCTTCCTGCTCTAAGTGTCTGATGGAGCAAAGGAAAGGTTTCTATTGTCCGTCCTTTTGATCATGCTTATTTTTAACGGAGATACTACATGGAACAAATGACTGCTGTGAACACTGAAGAGTGGATTTGAAACAAAAATTGAGAGCCAGTGTAATAGGAAATTTGAATTGGAGATTGCCAAACCAGGTTTGAAAGTAAACAGTCTCAACAGCTACCTCATTTTCATCACTGGATCGATATTGGGATACACATCTCAAAAGTGTTTGACCATAAGGTCTGGGCAAAAAATTAAGACTTCCGTGAACAAAAGGTGATTGATCTTGGGAATTCTAAACTTAAATAGTGTTGTGCTGCATTACTGAGAAGTCCTGTGTGGATGAAGAAAGCTCGTCGTCGGGCTGTTGTTCTCGTGGCCTAACCAGGGAGCCAGCAGCATTGAGGTGGGGCAGCTGCAACCTAGGCAGGACTGAGCTGCAGGAGCAGTGAGTAAACATGGAGAACAGTTTGAGGAGGAAAGAAAGGAGGGTCAGTGATACAGCTCACTCTCAATCAGTCTCAAGTTTAGCAGCAGTCAGTTTAACTTGTGTAAGCAAAGATTTCTTAAGAACTTAATCCTTCTGTTTTTATTGAATACATCACTTTAAGTCAGTTTCAAATTCCAGCTGACAGAAAACTGAGGCCCAGAGGGCAAGTATAGTCCAGTAGTAAGTCTCTGTTGGCTCTCGAAGATCATCTACATTGTGGGCCTGTGGAGCAGAACTTTATTTTCAATTTAAGTAAAAATCCCTACTCAGTCTGTTTGGCTCCTTCATAGTTTCCTTTGTTGGAAATTCAGCCTGCGTTTTGGAAGGGCCTGTTGATGCTAAAGCATTCATATCTGTGGGTACTTGGGTTGAACCTTAATAGTGCAGCCTGCCTGGCTTATTTGTTGGTTTTCGGTCGAGTTAGAGAGGCAGAATTCTGTTCTCGTCCATGGAATTAGGAGCAAGAAGGTGCTTAATCATTTTCTAATTTTTCCATAAATTGAGTAATCATTGTATAGTATAATTATTTTGCCGTGTTTCAAGTTGTCTGTGTATTAAAGAAACAGGCTTTCCAAGTTAAAATATGCATTTATTCCATGCACCCCTCCATTAGAGCATGCCCTGCTTTGGAGCTACTCCCCCACCCCCCTTTGAATTCTTTTCAGTGAAGCTTTAGCCCCTGTACTCGTGTGTGTGTGTGTGTGTGTGTGTGTGTGTGCGCGCGCGTGCTTGTTTCAGCCTTGAGCAGTAAATGAAATGAGAATACAGAAACAAATACTCTTTGTGATATAAGTATGTGCAGGAGTGTTAAAGTAGCTCCAAGGGACTGTGTGAATTCTTTTGGGGTTGCTCATTATCTTACCCTCATGATATGTTTTATTCTTGGGGTAGTATTTTTAATCCACCTAAATGTCGGTTAATTTTCTTTGAGCATTTTAAAGTAAAGGTAGGGACTTCTTGGTGGTCCAGTGGTTAAGACTCTGTGCTCCCAATTCAGGGGGCCCGGGTTTGATCCCTGGTCAGGGAACTAGATCCTACTTGCCGCATCTAAGACCCGGAACAGTCAAATAAATAAATATTAAAATATCTTACCTTAAAAAAAAAAAAATAAAGGTAGGTGATGACATTTGGCATTAGATTTTTCAGAGTCTTAGTTTTTTCATTTAGATATTTTGATGTTTAAAGCTGCAATAGAATTTGTCTTAGTAGCCTGCTCTTGGGATTCCATGGATTCCATCCATGTTCAGGAATGAGAGGAGCAGCAGTATTTTTCATTAATACCTGTGAATTCCGTGTCTATGAGATTTGCTACTGCCAATTTGTTAACTCTGCCTCAATCCTAACTGATCTGCTCTGGTTGATTTGCTCTTTTAAACTTCATTTCATTGAATGTGACCAGACTATGAATAGTTGGTAAATTTTGCCTTCAAAGTTTTGTTGATAGTTGTACTGACTATACTAAACAGGTCTTTGCTTTAATAACGTAGAACTAAAAGAGAGGTGGTCTTTTAAAGGTTTTCTTATTCTCTTCCTGTACGGAAGTATGAATTGGCAACTGTTGCAGATCCTGTAACAGTGATTTGCTTACATCTCTGAATTGATGTGGTCTCTCAGGGTAGAGATCAGAAAATTATGAATTCATGAGGAGCATGGTCATTATTGATGATACTCGGGAGCAACACTACTCGTGGTAGAGCCGTAAGGCTTGCCTAACCTATGGCTAAACTGATAGGTTGGAGGCTTTTTTAAATGTAATTTTTTGTTTTTAATAAAAAACATTTGGGGAAAAAGAGGGAACATTTTAAGCAGAGTATTGGTGCAGAGGATTGAAGTTGGATTTGTGCTGTCTCTAGAATGTTAAGTAGAAAAAGTCCTAATTTCTAAACCTGGCTTTTTGTAAAAATGGTTATGACCATGGAAAAAAGTTTGGTTTGGACTTGCTTGGTTTCTGGGTTGCAATGACAGCTTTTTGATATAAATCAGTGTCTTTATGGGCACAAACTAGAAACTTTGAAAATGCAACAATATTTGAATTCTGACAACATAGTTACAGCTGTCAGTTAGATACTGTGATTGTTTTAGTTATTTTTAAGGTTATTAGGCGGTAGTCATAGCTCTAGGAAGTAAACTTGGGGTTGGGTCTCTTTACTGTCTTGACACTACTTGGCATTTTCATCAACGTGGAGACAGGGGCTGTTGGTCCTCAAATGGCTGCTGCTGTTGAAACAAATGGCTTTTAACATGGCCTCAGGAATGACCACAACATTTTGGGAATTGCTTTATTTTTGTAAAGATAACAGAAGGCCAATTTGTATGACTGTCCCTTGGCTGTGATCATTTTTCAGTTGTACATAGTCCAAAAGTTAAACTATACCAGTCCCTCCTAATTCGTTTCTTCATTTCTTTGCACTGATTCTCCTTCCTGTTTTGTGCAAAGTGCTGGTTTGGTTTGTAATATTTCAGGAAAGGACAAGGGAGGTGAGGCTGTACAGTTAAACTTTGAACACTTGGCCTTCTTGCTGTCAACTGCCATGCAAATATACTACTAATAAATATGCCCTTCAAATTTTTAAAAATACTTTTACTTTACATTTCAGTCTTTCCTTGGTGTATTAATTTTAAAATCTTCATAATAATTTTAATATCCTTTGAACAAAGGAATTAGACTAGGAAGGACTTGGGCCCATTAAGAGGGTTATTTTTACCCTTGGCTGCTAAACCAAATTGAAAACTGAATGAGAGAAGGCTTTACCATCATAAAAATAATCGTTAAAAAAGAAAAAGTATTTCTTAGAACAAAAGCCCTTTCTTGACTTTGGAGAGCCTGCTTAGATATTGTTTCCACAAAGTTAACACTTAAATTTCTGGGGGTTTTTTGGTGTCTGTGTGCCATCTTCAAGTTCAGCAGCCATTTTGGTGGTTGTCTAGGTGGGTTCTAACATCTGGTTGTGGTGGTCATGAATTGGCAATCCAAACCTTGAGGAAAATCTGCAGAACCTTTTGAAATGCTTTGTTTTTCCCCTTTTGTATAGATTAGCATCCTAAGTGAGTCTGTGTAGCTGTTTAGATGCAAACTGAGCTCTGAGTTTGCATTTATCTGTGTCCTTAAATGAGAAGGTTGAGAGAGCAGCAAGAATACAGCCTGGCTTAATTTTAATTCACTGAAGAGAATCCAGATGCTGCTCTGGTTTTGTGATAGAATATTTACACATCCTACTTGTGACGGTTGTGGAGCCTAGTGCTGTGTGCAGGACCAGCCACAGAATCTGTGGGGCCCAGTGCAGAATGAAAACACAGGGCCCCTTATTTAAAAATTACTGAGAATTTCAAGACAGCAACAGAGCATTAAACCCAAGTGCATGGCCCTCAGTGCAAAGTCCCATGCGATTGGACAGGTTGCACACCCACGTAGCCGGCCATGCCGTGTGTGCACCTTTGAGGATATATATTATACATATACGCGTCTTTGTAGTTAGCATTTGAGCTCAGTTCAGTGGCATTGCAATTTGTGTGCTGTTCACCTTCTTGCAATATTAAGAGTGTATTTGTAAAATTGTTTTCCTCTTTCCCCAAAAAAGTGAATCACGCAGACTTCTTTCCTGTAGATTTGGATTGCCTCTAGTCATGAATGAGTATTTCAGACAGGGAAATTGATATGGAAATCTGTGGAAATAGCTTGTTTGAGGTGGGAGGAAAATCAAGGACATTGTTAACAAGTTTCACCTACTTTTACTGCACACCTGTAATGCCTAGTGTGGTGGTTTAGAGAATATGGAGTGTTTCTGGGCTTTCTTATAAGGCAGAGGCTCCATACAAGGTTGCTGATGATTGTTCTAAATTCCCATTGTTTTCTTGGCTTTTCTCCCTTGGTTTATGTGTCGTCTGGAAACTGATTTGTAGTTGGTGAGGTAACATACGTGGAGCTCTTAATGGACGCTGAAGGAAAGTCAAGGGTAAGTGTCTGAGAGAATTTCTTCTGTGGATTTACTACATGAAAAATGTAACTGTATGGTGGCGTGGAATCGAATGAAATCAGGAAGGCAGTGAGTGCTCATGTTATAGTAGCTATGTTTGATTTTGCCAAACATTTGAGTGGGGTGGGAGGGGATTTGCAAACGGGAGTCCCGCTTTTCCAAATGGCTGGGCAAAGAGCTTTTTGGTATTCTGTTTGGATGCCCAATTTGGATAACTGGGGACCAATAGCAGCATTGTCTCTTTGTTAACAGAGGAATTGGCTGTGTGTGAATTATGCATGGAATTTTAGCGGTGGTATATTAATGTAAAACGTGTGTTCTTGTCTAGAAAATGTTACTTTTGGTTGTTTGCTGTATTTGAAAGTTGTGTGAACCAAAGATTCTGAAAAGTTGCCTTTGTGCCAGTAAATTGTAAAACAAATACTAAAACTTGAACGTTTAAAATTGGCCTAGTTTAAAGAGAAAATTAACTATTTTCTGTCGTGCAATAGAATGGCTTAGAATAATCAAAAGGATGAGCTTAATTTATGGAAGGGATGGATTTAGGAGGAGTATGATAAGGAATTGATTGAGTACAGAGAGAAGCAGATCTAAAGTTTGTGTGATTTCTCGGAGAACCTGAATTTAGGTCTGCTCATTATAACTTCAGCAGCTATAGTGCAATGCTGGTAATGTGAAGGAAGAGGAGATACCAAGGAGCTGAGCTCTTAATAAGGAAGGCTAGGCAAGACACTTCTGTCAGCTTCCCCTTAGAAGGGTTAATTTAAAAACTGTTACATAAATCATATTTTTAATTTATAACTGTCATTGAAATTTACTATTTTTTTTCTTTTCTTTTTTTTCCCTTTGCTCTTCTGACTGTCTGTGGCTTCTTCCAAAGGGATGTGCGTAAGTATTGTCTAGTTACTTATTGGCACTTGAGCCTTCTAAGTTGTAGGACTGGTTTCACTTATTTCCTTTTGACTCTTCATAGCGTTGTTGAATTCAAGATGGAAGAGAGCATGAAAAAAGCTGCTGAAGTTCTAAACAAGCATAGTCTGAGTGGAAGACCACTGAAAGTCAAAGAAGTAAGCTCATGAAACACCGTGGTGGATACCATTTGTAGTTGTCGAGTGTCCCTGTTTCGAGTTAGGAAAAGACAGAATAGTCCTTGATGACATTTTACGGAGCAGAACAACCTGTTGTCGTTAACGAGGAGGGTCAGTCACAGGCTTCAGCAGTCATTCCTGTAAGCACTTTGGGATAGTGGCTGAGCACATCTTGAGCCACTGCTGACTGCCTTCCTAACATCTCTGATTTGTATTAGGCCAGCCTGCCTTGGTTTTCTCAGGGGCAGTCAAACTGAGTCCATGGTTGTTTTTTTTACTGTGTGTGTGTTTGTTTTTTTGTTTGTTTGTTTTAAGGTATTCTACATCTACAGTTTTACTCAGTCTGAACCCTGTTCTTTGCCCATCTTTTTTCTTTTTTAAAATGAGTTTAAATCCTTTTTCATAGCTAATCCAAATCAGGTATCTTCTCTCCCTGTAGGGAAGTGGGAGACTTTTTGTTAATTCAATCCTTCCTTGACTTATTTTTACCTCTTATTCTTGGAGGAAGATCAGTATATGCGAGCTCAGAGAGGAAAGCATGGTAGCGCTTAAGTTCTCTTGTGTGAAGGTAGCACGCAGAAGGGCAAAGAGTTTAAGAATATTGTCAACACCAGAGATGCATAAACCTTTCCAGACTTTACACATGAGTCAAATGCCTGAATACTTGAAGGATGGAGTACCTTGGTGGTCTAGAGCTGTGTTTTCAAACTTTTGGGAAAATCACCAGTTGGGTTTGCAGAAATTATAAAACCCCCTTGAGTTAGTGAGGTTCAATTGTACCAAGCCCTTGAAGATCTTATTTCAACCTGGAAGTTTTAATCATGTCATCCCCCCGCCCTCCCTTTTTTTGTTTTTTTACTTAGTTAATTGAGAGTTAAATTCTACACCCTTTCTTTCTTCCTCATTCTTTTGGCTAGAATTGTTCCTGGCCTGGTGGTTTAGTTTTACTTCATTTGAATTTTTTGTTACAGATTTTGAGAAATGGTTTCCAAACAACCTCTCAATCTCTGAAGTTTTGGGGGTATCACTTACTGTGGGAGCATGGTTTTAATTGTCACTGGGTCAGTTAAATGTAACCCTTTTGTGCTTGTTTTAGGATCCTGATGGTGAACATGCCAGGAGAGCAATGCAAAAGGTGATGGCTACGACTGGTGGGATGGGTATGGGACCAGGTGGCCCAGGAATGATTAATATCCCACCCAGTATCCTAAATAATCCTAACATCCCAAATGAGATTATCCATGCATTACAGGCTGGAAGACTTGGAAGCACAGTATTTGTAGCAAATGTAAGTAAATGGAAACATTGTTTCATAAAGTTTGATTTTCTACTTTAGACAATCTTGTCAGTGTGTTATAAAAGTAGTTCTGACATTTGAGAAGAAAAACTTAAAAGAGGGTTATGTTATCTTCTTGATTTATTTAAAAAATCATCCTTGGGCTTGGCTTTGTCCCCTAATGACCACTGCAGTCATAAGTCACACAGGCTTGACCATGGTCCTCTTGGGGCCATGTTTATGGAGTTTTGCTGGTGTGTATAAAAGTAGGTGCAGGGTAAAGTGTATGAGCAGAGATTGTGTATTGACATTTCCCTCTTCCTGTTAATGTCTGGGTGAATGGTAATACTTTGCCATTTGCACAGGGAAGTATTTTTAAAAGAAAGTGGATTGGGGAGGATGATGGTAAACCTTATCTGGGGAACAGCATTTTTTAGTATTCACAAAATAAGCATTAACTTGAAAGGTATGAGGTGACTTAAATTGTTATTTCAGAGAAAAGAGTAAGTAGTAGAAGGCAAACTTTCGTAATCCTGTTTGAAAAATTATACTGACATATTTTTGTGACATTATTTTTGTGACATTTTCTAATGCTTGTTTTCCAACCAGAGCATGTCACATTCATGTAGTAAAAATGTTTACAATGAGATTTTCCTCTCCTTTCTCTTGGTTAGCTGGATTATAAAGTTGGCTGGAAGAAACTGAAGGAAGTTTTTAGTATGGCTGGTGTGGTGGTCCGAGCAGACATTCTTGAGGATAAAGATGGAAAAAGTCGTGGAATAGGCACTGTTACTTTTGAACAGTCCATTGAAGCTGTGCAAGCTATATGTATCCTTTGATCGGAATTCAACTCCTGGTGAATTTAGTTTAGCCTAAATGTTGTATTAGTAAGACAGGTTTGTGTGGGGAAGTGGTGATTTTGTGTATTAGTATTTCCTATGTGACTCGAGAGAATATGTTACTATGGATATTACTAAGGGAATACAAAGTATCTACATAGTATTGTACTTATGTAGATAGAAGAGATGGTTAGAAAACAGGCACATATCCATGAGTGGTCTTTTCCATTGTCTCTTTTTAGAGGAGACTGGTTTGAAGGGAGAAGTCCAAAGAATGTGCCACTGGAGAGAAATTCAGTGTTATTTCATATGTAAGCCCTTATAGGGACCTATCTCTTCAGTGGATTGACATTCTGGAAGAAGCACTTCTCTCTGACCCTAGGCTGCTCACCCTACTCACCCGAGTTACATCTTTGTAGTCACAGGGAGAATACCACACATGAACACTGTCACTAAACTCAGGCACGATTGTCACTGAGTGTATTACCCGGAAAACATGGTACTCCAAAAAATGGTAGAACACCTGGCTTATTGGACACACACAGAAAACTGATGTCAGTGCTTAATTTAAGAGGAGGATGGTTTGGTGCGAAGTGTAAGGTTTTATGAATGGCGCGCCACACCTAAGGAGTAAGCTGAGGTTTCCTTTTTTTCCCCTTGAGTGTTATTTATTGTCCCTTTAATGCTTACTGTAGGAATAAATACTTGAAAGTATAAACAGGAATCAAAATTGCTCATAAATTCACCACTTAGAGGGACTGGTAGCAGCAGTTGGAGTATTTTTCTCTTAGGTATTTCTGTTATGCTGTGCATGTTTCTAGAATTGCAGGAAATAGCCTTAATTGTAATATCAGCTATGTTTAATGGCCAACTGCTATTTGACAGACCAATGCACGTGAAAATGGTAAGTTAATAGGATCTTTCCTTTAATATACTCAGATAAGTTTAGCAAAAACATGGGTTTATTAAGAGTATACATACACATAGCCACTGTACTTTCTTTATGGATCAGTCCAAGTTAAAGGGTACAGCACATTGAGCAAATTTATGACAGAAATAACTTTTTGCTCATGCACCTCCTCAGATAGTTTTTCCTTTGCACAGTTACTGGCATGGTCAGGAGGTCACTTGCATATCCTGCTTGAGCAAGTGATCAGTTTCACAGAATGGTTTTATATATATAGGTTGCCAGTTTTCAGAGTATTGCAGTACGTTTAATTAGCATCATATCTATTGTGAACATAATTAAATCTGATTCAGAAAGACTTTAAAGTTCTGTTGAAGCGTTTCAGTATAAACATTAGCCCAGCTATGGCTGTGCCCAAGATGCCAAAGATAACAGTATTAATACAAGCATGACCAGAACGTGCTGAGGGCAGTCTAGTTAGTTAGGGTTCCAAATCAGGAAGGACATAAAAGGAGCTCTAAAGGAATTTTTTAGTTCCTTTAAACATTCAGTTTAGTTTTTTGAATAGATAATTGCTTCACATGATTCAAAAGTCAAAAAGCATGAAAAATTCAGTGTGGGAGTCTTGTTCTTACTTTATGCCCAGGTTCCATCCATCCCCCACAGTGATATGAATGTATATTTTTTAAATCTTTCCCCCTGTACATAAAAGGTAGCAACTAACTCTCACATATTCTTTTTATACTTGCATGTTATTCTGTGGCATGGATGTATCGTAATGCATCTAACCCGTCCTCTGTTGATAGAAATGGTTTCCATCTTTTGCTGTTGCTAACAGTACTGCAGGGAATACTGAGATTTATTCATTTTCTCTTTCAGGATGAGAGGGCCTTACCAAAGGGAGATTTTTTCCCTCCTGAGCGTCCACAACAACTTCCCCGTAAGTGTCTCAGTTATTATGGCTAAAATTTTGAATTTGATTTATTCTAACCAGAAAACTGCAATTACCTTTGAACTTGTGCCATGTCATTCTTGTGCCGTGTCAGTTATCTTGACCATTCTTGAGTAAAACATTCAAGAAGGTTGTTTGTTTGTTTGCCCTGTAGATTTTTCTGGGTGAAAAAATGAGTAGAGAGATTCACAACTTAGGAAGGATTGTTAGGATTACACTGTGGTGTGAGGCAGGCTACTCAGGATGTAGAGGCTGTAGTTGGGAAGAAACACTGCAAAGGGAATTAAAGCCAGGTTGCACTTTGGTTCAAAAGAGATTGGTTATTACCATGTGGCCTAGCAATTCCACTCCTAGGTATACTACAAGAGAGCTAAAAACTTAACATCCACACAGAAATTTGTGCACAGATGTTCATGGCAGCATGATTCCAGCTGATGAATGGGTAAATAAAATGTGATAAATCCACACAGTGGAATAGTACTCAGCCGTAAAAAGGAGTGAAGTACTGATACATGCTACAGAATGGATGAACCTTGATTCCATCTCTGAGAAATGTCTAGAATAGGCGAGTCCACAACAGGTGGATTGTGGTTGCCAGGGGCTGGGGAAAGGGGTGAGTGGAGAGTGACTGCTTATGGGGATGGGATTTCTTTTGGGGGTGATGAAAATGTTCTGGAATTGGATAGTGGTAATGGTTGTATAACTCTGAATATACTAAAAATCACTGAACTGCACACTTAAATGGGCGAATTTTATGGTGTGTGAAGTACAGCAACCAGAAGTTTTACATAGTGTTATTTGCAACATGCAGGTGAAAATCTATCCTGGGACAGGGAAGGCTTGTTGGTTGGTTCGTCACCGCGTGGGTGGAAACAGCGCACAGTAGTGAAGTCCTAGGCACTCCCTCTGGCAGGCCCACAGAGAGCAGCAGAGCCTGAGCACAGACAGCCCAGGGAGTGGGGGTGAGGGCCTGCTGTAGCATGAGGGTTGGGGAATCTGCGGTGCGGGCAGGGCTAATCTGTAGAAGGAAGACTGGGTGGTGGGTAAGGGCAAAATCTGCTTGTGCTGTGCTAGGGAGGACTTCCCCCGCTGAGGCTGCTGGGGTGGAGCTGTTTGGAGGGCTGGCCAGTCCCTCCTGTCTGGATCCGTGGTTCAGCTGTGGGAGATTGAACTGAATGGGAGCCTAGACTAGAACACTAACTCTTCTTCGCACTTTAGGATTGTAGAAGCATCATAGAGGCAGATTTGAGCGGAGGTCTGTGGTTTCAAGAATAGGAGATGGCTTATCTGTTGAAAGTTAAGGACCCCATTTCCTTGTCATAGTCAGTGTGATCACTTGCAGTAATTACCCAGGAACAGGGCGATGGCTCTTGTTGACTTTGGGCCTGGAGGAGGGGGGTGAGGGCTGCTTGGTAGCCTCGTCTGGCACACTGGGCTCCACGGAGCCCATTATCTGTGGCTTTTGGTCTCCCCAGCACATTTCAGAGGGTTGACTTCAAAGTCTTCAGTGCTTTGGGGAGTAAGTAACCTTGGTGAGCTCTTGCTGCTGTTTCTATGCAATTTAAGAACAGGGATTTTAATCAGATTAAATATTTGGGAACCAGTGTCAGGTTGTTTTAGTGAACTTTGTTCCCGTTTCAGAAATCTCACCTGGTCTTGGTTTAAGCCTCCGACCCATGGTGACCCAGAGCACTGTAAGTGTCTTAGGCTGTCAGGCCTTGTTGGCTGCTCCCTGTTTGTGGAACAGGGAGTTGAAGGTGGTTTGGGTACAATGCACGCCTTAGGAAGCTTTCTGGGTAGAAGATATGTTCTTTGAATACACTAGCTTCATTGTTAAAACTGCCTGCAGCGGAGTCAGAATAGGGTAAGCCCAGTGTGTTAATTGGCTGGTTTATGACATTGTTTATCGTGAGAAAAGTCCTTTGGGTCTGCAGGTTGAGAGGTGTGGGTTGGGCATATGTGTACCGCTTGCCACCTGATGTCTCCAGTTGCCTGTTTTGATTTTAAACATTTCTCAGTTCACGATTTAGGGAAACAAATCGGTGTTCACAATTCTCGTTGAGTGGGCTGTTCATGGTTCTACTCTGTAGTTTTCACGTGAACTGATTTTTAGTTGCCCTTGTTTTATTTTTAAAATTTAATTTAATTTTTTAAAATTTATTTTTCCTTTATTTATTTTTGGCTACGTTGGGTCATTGTTGCTGTTCGTGGGCTTTCTCTAGTTGCGGCGAGTGGGTTTCTCATGCAGTGGCTTCTCTTGTTGCAGAGCACAGGCTTTCGGCGCATGGGCTTCAGTAGTTGTGGCACGTGGTGCCCTTGTTTTATACATACCTCACACTCTAATCCGTAAAGTTGTATAAGAGCTTATGCCTTAAAAGGGAGAGCTCCTAAATGCGCCCTTGTTGACTCATGGATTAGACCCTGGGTTTGCTGGTGGAGGTGGGCGGTGGGATAAGCATAACAGCTACACGGTAAACCAAGGCTCTTTTTGGCTTTGAGAGTCATGGTTTCCTGAGTAAGTGGAATCAATACTCTGACTTTCTCTTCTCCTTTCAGATGGACTTGGTGGTATTGGCATGGGGTTAGGACCAGGAGGGCAGCCTATTGACGCCAATCATTTGAATAAAGGCATTGGAATGGGCAACATAGGACCCGCAGGTGAGAAATACGGTGTACCTCGACTGGGGATTTTTGGGGAAGTTAAAGTTATTAAAGTTAACTATTGGGATAATTGGACATTGAGTAGTTCAAATGGAATGAGGCTTTAATTGGGACAAAATTAATTCCCTCCTTATTTATCTTTGATCCTTTTTGATAAAAACAGTATTTTGTATTTTTACCAAGTTGAGTGTTCTTTTCTAAAGCTATTATGCTTGCATTTTATCCTCACGAGACCTTCTGAGCTGAGGTACTCAGTTAAACCTTTTGGTAAAAGGAGGCAAGCCAGAGGGTTGGTCTTGCTCAAGGTCACACTATCAGTTAGTGACAGAAACTGTAGGTCTCCTGATCCTGGGACCACAGCACTGCCACAGTCTATTACCCAGACCCCCTTGGGTTCTCACCTGGTGTTGACATGGCTTCTAGAGGTAGGGGCGTTGGTGGATGCAGAAAGGTATGGAGGGCCTCATTGCATGACCGCATAGCTGTCATAGGCCACAAGGACGAATGATGCACAGTGTTGTCTTTGTTTAAGAAGAAAAATAGCTAATGAATAAAAGCTTTGGCATGTAGAATAGACTTTGAACTTCACTTTTTAGCATTTTCGTTTTCATGCAACGAAGTATTCGTATATCATTTTAAAATATTTCATTTTTATAACCTCAGGCCTATGTCTTTCTTGAAATTCTTTGAATTGCAAGATGGATGCCCTCTACCGTACTACTGTCAGTTCTGCATATCCTTTGACTCCCTCCCAGATTAAACTCTGGGACTGACCAAAACGTCTTGGCCCATCACCTTGGGTGGCCAGTCTGAACACCACATCCCCTGATACCTCAGAGGAAAGGCTGCGGGTGGCGGGGAGGGAAGCCTCAGCGTTTTGAGGAACTGCTTTTTATTTAGAGCGTTGTACCTTTAAAAGGGAGTTTTAAATCTACTTCTGTTCCGTAGTCTGTACCTGATATTTATATTTCATGTTTAAAACTGTCTACCTTGGGCATTTAATGAAACTATGTGGACACTATAAAATTTTGAGTCACATGGTGATTATTTTGTTAAAGGCTTAAATAGTTTTCCTGGAATGTACTAGTTTGACAGTTGAAATGGAAGCGCCCCCACCCCATTTTTGCACTTGGCAATTAAAATATATTTGTAGTCAGGGATATTTTTGCTCATTTGCTGGTGTGGAATTTCTTGTGCTTTTTAAGTTCAAACTTTACTGCTTTGACATAATTTTAGTTTGCATTGACTTTTTCTTTTTAAGGAATGGGAATGGAAGGCATAGGATTTGGAATAAATAAAATGGGAGGTAAGAAATTTAAAATGAAGTACAAATGTAATTACTTTTAGGTATGGTTTTCCCTCTTTTTTTGCCCCCTTCCTTTTCTCTTAAGCCCTGCATGAAATTCTCACTTAGGTTTCCAAAAAGTTTGAGTCTAGAAATAACTTTTACCTGTTGATCCTTCTAGTGGGTGTCTTGGCCTTTGGTTCTGGCTTTCTCACTAACTAGCTCTGTGACCTTGGGCAAATCGCTCCATCTCTCTGGGCCTTCTTTGCTTGTCTCTTCATTGAGGGGGTTGGATCAGATCAGCCTTTTGAAGATAGTGATTTTTAAGTAAAGGCACTAGCCTTTTTTCTCCCAAAGCCCTTAAGTGAGTTTTTGGCAGACAGTGCCGTAGGTGAAACTTGTAAAAACATTTTTCTTTGCTTGTTCAGTCTGAGCCTTGTTAGGCTGGTGCTAAAATGCGAATGTCTCTTTCAGGCATGGAGGGACCCTTTGGTGGTGGTATGGAAAACATGGGTCGATTTGGATCTGGGATGAACATGGGCAGAATAAACGGTAAGATTTGTGTTTCCTTCCTGCTTATACCTACCTTTGTTGGCTGTCGGCTCTCAGGTGACCTTTAGGCAGCAGACCCATTTTTAATAAGTGATTTCTCGCTTCCACTTCTGTACTGAATCTGATATCTTTGAATTGCCTTAAATAGTTTGTATTCCAGAAGCTAGACTTAGTGGCAGGGAAGTGTTAATTCTCTTAGTTACTTAATTCTTGAGGTTTTCCGTGTTTCAGATCTTCCCAATAATTGTCCAATAAAACTTTAAAGCTTTCCTGTTGCCTCCAGCACTTGTCTCCCCTGGAGTGCTGGACTGGGTGAGTTCTTGACCATCTGCTCTGATGTCTCCAAATTGTGAGCAGAGGCATTTGTTTAATTTAGCATTTATATAATGCAAAATTTGGCATACTATTATTTAAATCTTCCAGCCCTCCCAACTTAATAACCGAAATATAATTATATCACTTGTAGTAGTAACACTGTGTTATTTCATTTAGTCCTCGCAAGAACCGCATGACGTGTAGGTACTGTTATCCCCATTTCATTGGAAACTGAGGCCCACAGTGACTTGCCTAAGGTCCGATGGCTAGTAATGGTGGGATATGGACCCCGGCTGTCTGGCTCCAGAGCTTGGCTCTTAATCACACTGAGATTCTGCCTTTTAGAATTGCCTTCAGGCGTCACCCCCCCCCCCCCCCCCCCCGCCCCCGCCCACGCCCACCAGCAGGGCTGTAAAATGCCAGGAGAAACTTGCTGTTACGAAAATCTGTCTTTCTAAATCCTCTGGGTGTGGGTGGACTCTGACCCACACCTGTGGGAATGCTGCTGCTTTTATACACAGACTTTTCTGGAATGGGAAGTTACTAAGGACTTGGGGTTTCTTTTGTTTTTTCCTTTTTAAATTGAAGTATAGTTGATTTACAATGCTGCATTAATTTCTCCTGTACAGCAAAGTGACTCAGTTATACACATAAGGCCTTGGGTTTAAATGTTTCTTTGCTGGTCTGTAGTAACATATCATGTGAAGATGGTACAGAGCAAGCAAGAACCTTACTAGGATAGATATTAACTGTCAAACTGCAAAGAGTGACATTCCTGATGAATAAGCTGCCCTTCTTCATGGAGTGCCTTGTTCTAGATGATGATGAAGAGATTCAGGAAGGTTCTTACCATTAATAAGGAATGAAGGGACAAAGGTCTGTGTTTCCAGTGTGCTTTCAGGCTTGCCTTTAGCTCATGTGTGCATGGAGTTTTTAATAAAAAGTGAGAGTTGGAGAGGTCTGGCTTAATAAAGTGTTTGCTCAGAACAGATGAGCCATTAGAAAGGAGATTTGGGTTGCTGCTCTGAGGAATTTAGTGATGCGACTTAGAAGTAGATGGAAACGAGGGTGGGAACTGTGCTGAGCCACGGGGACAAAGTCTTTGGTAATCTGGCAGGTGGAATGCAGCAGTCACGCTTCTGAGCCTGGTGATTCAAGGTTCAGAGTGCTGATTGTCCTGAAGAGCCACAGTGGAAGATGTGTTCTTACGCTGTGTGCTTATTAGTTGCTCTCTGATACAGATAGATGCTCAGAGTCCTCCTTCTCCATCCTCTACAGCAGAGAACAGGGCCTTCCTTGCCCTGGAGCTGCTTTGAGATTTGGGTGGAATTGGCTCTAGAGCCCTTGGGTGCTGCGTCCAAGGAAGGTTTTGATCACTGGGAAAAAGTTGATAGGGATGTTTCAGATTTAACTTAATGTTTAGTTGATTATCATGATGCATCACATTATAGTCACAGGTGCTGACAACATTAGACTGATTAGAAATCAGATTCTCAGGGCTAGTCAGCCAACCAGTAGAGGTCAAATCTTTATAGAACGGGTACAAAAATTTTAAATTGAAAGATCATCAAATATTAAATGATGACTGGTTTGATGCAATATTTGACAATGAAAATTCTTTCTCTGTCTCTCTTGCTCTCTTTTTTGTGTCGGTGGGGAGTACATTGGAGTTCGTACAGGGTTGGTTCCCTGTACTCTACACTCTGTTGACAGTTGGGAAGATAAATTCTGAGGCCTTTGCCAACACATTACTGCCTGCATGTGACTTCCTAATGTGTGTGGGGGGTGTCTTCTTCACGGGCTTACGGTAAGGATTAAAGGAGTGCAGGAGAGCCCCCATCCATTACGGTGCCACTCTGGGATTTCTGTTCTGCATATACAGGCTCGCACAAGTTAGATATATTTCCAGCAGATAGCATGCCACCAACCTATGGGATTCAGTTGGGTGGATTCAAGCTATGAATGTAAAGTCCACCATTGTCATCTGCTGCATCTTCTTATTAATTCATAATGCTAGTCCGCTTCCACGTTTGTAATAGACTCATTTACTTCTTTCAAAGTATAGGGGCTCCAGCTGCATATTTTGTAGTTGTGCAGTAAAAGATGTCCATTATGTAGCACATGTATACCTGATATTTCTAAGGAGCAAGATTAATTAACTGGGTTTTCCAGGGACCTCTCGGTATGGAAAGGAGACAAAGTGTGATGCACATTTTAAGTCTTGCTTTAGATGAATATACAAGGAAAGAAGTAGCCAGTGACAGGAGTCATGAAAGGGTTTCTCAAACAGGTGACAGCTGTGGCGGGGCTTTTCCCCCACAGAAGCTAAGACCTTGTTGTTGTTTTTAAATAAATTTATTTATTTAATTTTGGCTGCGTTGGATGTTCGTTGCTGCGCACGGGGTTTCTCTAGTTGCGGCGGGTGGGGGCTGCTCTTCGTTGCGGTGCGCAGGCTTCTCATTGCAGAGCATGGGCTCTAGGTGCGCAGGCTTCAGTAGTTGTGGCTCGTGGGCTTAGTAGTGGTGGTTTGCGGGCTCTAGAGCTCAGGCTCAGTAGTTGTGGCGCACGGGCTTAGTTGCTCCGCGGCATGTGAGATCTTCCCGGACCAGGGCAGTCCGAAGACCTTTGTTTTTAAAAGACATTGTGGGACTTCCCTGGTGGCGCAGCGGTCAAGAATCCGCCTGCCAGTGCAGGGGACACGGGTTCGAGCCCTGGTCCGGGAAGATCTCACATGCCGCGGAGCAACTAAGCCCGTGCGCCACAACTACTGAGCCCGCACACCGCAACAGAGTAGCCCCCGCTCGCCGCAACTAGAGAAAGCCCATGCACAGCAACGAAGACCCAACACAGCCAAAAATAAATAAGTAAATTAATAAATTTGTTTAAAAAAAAAGACACTGAAAAACAACAAATACTACTGCAGTCAGCATAGAAAAAAATAATGAAGTTACCAAACCCCATTATGTAGATGAAACCACTCCAGTTGTCAGTAGAGAAGTCATGTTGTTTGCACACAGGCGTCTTTCTCTGTTCTCATGGCTGTGCTTGTGATTGGAACATGGGTTTTTGCATTGGAGTTAGGTTCCAGCCTTTGCCTCACTCCTTACCAGGCATGTGACCTTGGTCAAGATGCTGTCATTTGAGCCTCAGTTTCTTTGTAAAGGGGCAGTGGTGATGGAGGGTAATGTAGGTGTACAGTCTGGTTGTGAGGATTCCATGAAATAATAGCACATATAAAGCCCTGGGCAGGGCAGGGCATGTGGGAGGTGCCCCAGAAGTGGTACCTGCTGCTGCTGTAACATAGGCAGGCTCTCCTGCAGCCTACCTTTGATGCCTCATGCACTGCAGCCTCCCCACACCAGTTACTGCAGTACTGGGTGCTTGGTGTATCCATTGTGTGACTGTGTGTAAGCTGGAAATTAGTCCTAATGGACTAAAGGTGGGTTGTTTTCAGGGATTCATTTGAGGTGACTTCCTTTTTTAAGGAATAAAGGATGAACGATGGTTTCCTATAGAAAAACTAAAACATGCTGACTTGCTGGTAGCTGTTGTGTGTTTATAGTTTTTTGTTTTTAATGTCTAAAACATGATGGTATTCTTGGAAAGGCCTAGGGTAATATTTTTTTCCACAGAGATGGAGCGTGGCATGGGTGGAGGATTTGAGAGAGACTTTGCCAGAAATGAAATGGGAATGTCTCGAAGCTTTGGAGAGCCTCTTGGCAGAGGAATGGGTAAGAAGGCCCCATGGGCCCCTATGTGGGCGGGGTCAACCCCCCGGGGGTGCAGGCTCACCCTGATGTCGGGAGGTTCTTAGGCAAAGTCAGCTATTTTTCCTTAGGCTTTAAAAAAATTGTATGTTTTCTAGGTCTAGATACGAACTTTTGGTCCTTGAATTTTTTTATTGGTATCAACAGCACCATTTGTCTTTAGTCTTTTCAGATGGCTGCTTTTTTCACATTGGTATAAGGTGTTTTCTTGCTGTGGAGTTAAAAACTGCTGTGTTTACATGACGTTGTGGCTGTGTAGTCACGGTAGAGATCTTCAAGGCCCTGCTCAGTGGGGGTGTGAGTCTCCTTAGTCCAGGGGCCTCTGGTGTTCCAGTTAACAAAGGATGACGGTGTGCTTGCTGATGCAATTGAAAGAGATCTTGGTGAACAGGGAAGTTTCCTAATGTTGGAAGGCCTGGAGTATTGGGTCTGTCTAAATGTAGTTTTGGTTAGTTTGCAAAGCAGTTTCTTCTTTACTTTTCCATGGATGTCTTCCCCTGTTTGGAGTTTAGACGTTTCTGAGAATCTGTCAGCCTGATTCTTAGTTTGGAATAAGGAGATTGTCTATTCCTGGGCTCTGAAGTTTGTTTCTCTCAAAGGAGATTTAGAGCATGGATAACTCTCTCCCCAACACCCCCTCCTCCATCTTCATCAGCTTCTCAGCCTGTGCAGATAGGCGGCTACTAGGTGATAACCTCAAAGAGTGTTCAGCCTGTCTTTATGGGACACCTTGGGCTAGCTGTGAGGATTTTAAGCTTTTTTATGTCTAGTTTGTATGAGCTGAGCTGTATTTATCTCCAGGAATCCTATCTTCTTTGTTTCCTTCATGGAAACCAGGAATTATTAGGAACTGTTTCTCTCAGAGTAGACTGTTGGCTTTTGTTTCATTTGTCCCCCTGACCATGGTTAGGATAATTAAGTGATTTTTCTTGCATCAAAACTAGCTTTGCTTTCTTCTTTAAAAAAAGAAAAAAGAAAAAGGAGGAAAAAAAAGAGGAAAAAAAGTAGCTGGTACTGAAGATTTACTTTTTCTGTACTTACTTGATATGACTGTAGCTTTATTCTAGATTGTTCCAGAGCTTTAGAATTTGGGGGTGAGTTCATAATCTGTATGTGACTAGGTCAGTTAAAAGTTTCTTGTTGCCATGACTGGCTTTGTTTTTTGTGTCTTGAAATGGTAGGGTATTAAAAAATTTTAATTTATTGTCATTTGGCTGCAAATACTAATTTGTGGATGGATACCTGTGGTGAGAAGAACAAAATGGCACGTGACTTTCCTCCCACAGGCACTTTTTGCTGCTCTTGAGCCTTCAGTCCTTTGCTGCTCTGGGTCCTCTCACCTCACCTCTGTGATGAGGCTTGTCAGCCTTGTCCCAGATCCTGTGGAGGCACAAGAGGTGGACTGGTGAGGTTATTTCACGTGGCATCAGGAAACACGTCCTGTCCTGACCTGAATATAGGAAGGTCATCTGCAGGCCTATCTCCTGCTACTTTGGCACCTTCTTTCTGATTGAGACCATGGTCTGTTTGTCCTGAGGCTTCCCAGAGTGACCATGGGCAAGAGCAAGGAGCTTTTGTTCTCCTGCTACTTATGATCAGACTCAAGTTAGTGAAATGGTCTTTGTACCAAGTAAAATCTTTAAGTCAGGTTTTCAGAGTAGTTGCCTGGATTGTGTTTTTTTTTTTCAGATTCAGTTCTTGATCTTTTTTTTCTGTATTATTTACTTGACAGTTGGATCATTTTGGTGTGCTACTTTTGTAGTGCTCTCCCTATTCAGTATCCCTTCTTTCCTATCAAGGCAGTAGTTCTTTGTGCAAACAACTGTACTTGGTGCTCCAGGGCTATAGATAGATATGTGATCCTTAACTTTGAAGGATGTGGTGTAGCTGAGGAGACGGTGCTCAGAGTGGCTTGGGGCAGCACCAGAGATCAGCACGTAGAAGTGGCCTAGTTGAGGGATCCAGTGGAGATGTTGATTCCCGGGCTCTCGGCAGCTATGTGAGCACCACACAAAGGCGATCATTTTCTGTGTTAAGATTTGAAAAAGCACTGCTCTAGATGCTTGATAGAAGTGTTTTGCTCAGAGAACACAGGATCCAGGCAGGGGTGTAAGAAGACCATGCAGGAGATGCAGTTCACGCTGGAGGGGCTGGACTTCAGCATAGGTAGAAGTGGGGTACTGGCCCACAGAGAGGGCGGACAGCATCAGGTGCACAGGCTTGGAGATGTCAGTCTATTTGGGGTGGGAAGGACAGAACAGATTATAAAGTTTTAAGTCAGAGCAGGGGGCCCTGTGAACACCCATGAAAATAATTTGGCCTTTCTCTTCAAATCGGTGGTCGGCTGATTGTGAAGTCTTTTGCCAGGGAATGGTTTGATCCAAGTGCTGTTTTAGGAGCTAGAACCTAGGCCTGGGCGTGCTGAGTAGGCTCCCAGGCATCATGGAAGAATAAGCCCTGGTCTTGCTTCCTGGCTGGAGGTCTGTTTTCTTGGTGTACTTTCCTATCCCCTTCCTTTAGCAGGTAGTTGTAATACTTGAAACAGCTGCAGGGCTAGGGTTTAATCTCTCACGGTCATGGTCAAAATATGATATGTGCTCTGTGGCTGTTGTCCATGTTGCTCAGCACACTTCAGGACCAGAGAGGGGGTGGGTACAAGTTTCTTTTATATAGTGAAAGACCCAGAAGAAACTTAAAAGCTAACACTAATGATAGCATTAGACAAACTTAATAGAGGTTTGAATGAACTGCCAGCCAGCAAGCAGCAGTATTGCTGTTTTGGAAAGCTGAGTGTGTTGGGGTTTTGTTTACCTGAGGCTTTGTCTGTCACTTGGTTACCATCACATTTAGCTCCTTCCAGGCAGGGCTTGTAGGCTCAGTTTGCTGCAGTCTTCCCTTGCCTGGCTCGTTGATTAGGTCATATTTCCAGCACTGCATGCGGTTGCTGCTGGTTTTCTGGGGTTGGGCTCTAAGTGTAGCTACAGCGGTAGTTTGTTGAAGGGTAACTGTGAGGTGCTGATTGGATCTGGGTGGGTGAGTGCACGCTTCAGTCTGTGAGTACTGAGTGTCTGGACCAGCTTTAGAAAACTGTGCTACTGGCCCCATTCTTGCTCTAACCTTCCAAGTTCAGCTCGTGGGTGCAGTACCAGAGGCCCTGCCAACTGGGCCTCAGACTCTGGAGCTACATGGAACTCTAGCATCATGACCCATCATCAAGGACCCTTACAGTTTTCCAGTAAAATGACCTTGTCTGTGTGTATATTTCTCAACCCCTTCCCCTTTCCTTTTTAATTTTTTAATTAGTAGTAGTCCTGCTCTGGAATCTGTAATAAATTTCTATTACCGTAGAGGAATTTGGCTAATTTTTTTTTCTTCCTGATTTCCTTAGAAATCCTAAGTAATGCACTGAAGAGAGGAGAGATCATTGCAAAGCAGGGAGGAGGTAGGAAACGCTTAGTTTTGATGTTTTGATTTTTAGAATAGGCCTGTGTTACCGGGGATAGTAGTGTAGTGGTGAAAGCATGGGCTCTAAAATAGACTGCCTGGGGTGGGGAACCAGCTCTGGCTCCTCCTAGCTGTGTGACATTTGGCAAGTTACTGAACTTCTCTGTTTTTCGTACTGTAAAATGGGGATATAATGGTACCTACCTCATAGGGTTGTTCTGTAGAGTAAATGAGTTAATGCATAAAAGAGGACCTACGTATGTGCTGCGTACACGTTAGCCATTGTCAAAATGTGTAATCTGGGGGCTTTCTTGTTTCTAGTATTATAAAATTGTAAATTGCTAAAAGTAAATATTTCACCTGATTATAAAAGTGTACACCACCTAATCATAGCATATGTTTCCTATGTATACGTGTACTCAAAAAAATTCAGAACATTATGAAGAAAGTAAATACCTGAAATCTCATTGCCCTGCGATGAATGCTGTAAATATTTTGGAATATATTTTCCCATTAATACACTTTTTTTTAAGGGGTACCTAAAACTAAATGTACTTTAATTCAGTCTGATTTTTTTTTTTTTTCCTCATGGCTCTGAGCATCTTGGCATTTCCTTGGTAACTCCACTTGCTGGATTTATTTCTGTGGTGGGCTGATTCTAGAACTCCATGTGGGTACCGTTTCTTCCTAGTTCTCTGCTGCTATTGGCATCTGGAGTGTCACCCTCATTTTTGGTACTTTTGGGGATGCTACCCACCCTCTCTAGGTCTCTTACATTTTTTATAGTTGCTGAGATATTTCTGCTGTGAAAGCTTAATATTCTTAAAATTGTGTTTATATTTTGCCACTTGGTGCACTGTTATTCAGCCAAGGAAACAGTCACCGAGAAGTGGCATGACTCGTGCGAGGTCACAGCTTTGGTCAGTTAGAGAATCAAAGAAACGGCTGAATTTCCTCTTTTGGAATTTGCATCTTGGCCTGGGCTGCTTGATTCAAGAATGGGCTGGCTGAGGGCCCAGCTGCCCATTTTTCAGAGGCAGGTGGTGGTGGTCGTGAAGCTTGAGTGAGGGGGACTCTCGGGCTCTGCATGTGGAAAAACTTGGTGGCCAGTGGCCTTGGTGGTGGAGCCAGACCCTCCTTCTCCAGAATTGTAAGCATCACAGGGTCGGCTGTGCACTGCTGACCTGCCAGCGTGTGTCCAGCTGAACCATGACAGTGAGGGACTGATCCCAGGCCTGTTACTAAATCTACTCTGCAGTGCCATCAGATTTTTTTCCTCCAAAGCTAGCAAAGTTACACACGGCAAAGTCGGTTGGCAGTTTCCGTGACAGAGTAAGGTTCCCTAGAAGTGGCTGGCTGTGTTCATTTGTACATGAGGATCTGTATTGGTGTTGGTGTTTGTTTTCTTTATCTCTGCCTGATTACATGGCTGTGTAATAACTTACTTATGCCGTGGAGGTGCTAAGGAAATGCAGCCAGACTGGTTACCAGCAGGGCATTGTAGAGGGACAAGTTGGGAGAGGATAGAGGTTGTGAGCAATTTTAATTGTCCCCATTATAATCCATGTAATCCATTATGTCGGGTGACCATCTGAGTGTGGGGTTTCTGTCCCTCGCGCTCCCCCCACCCCCCGCCGCCCCCCAGAGCCTTTATCAATGTCTGGTGGTGGGGAAACTGCAGAGTTCTCAAGGAGTTGATGCCTGTTGCTCACAAAGCTTGTCACAAGTATTAGCACTTTCGAAGTAATGTGGAGAACATTGTTGATCAAAGTTCTCGGGGTGGGTTTTTTCCCTCTTTAAATTTTATTATGGAAATTAACTGTGGCACAGAAGTAGGAAGAATGATGTACTCACTACCCAGCTTTAACAGTTGTCAACATTTGCAGGATATCTAATGATAACTTATTGTGGGACTTAAAATTTCTGAACCGTGATTGAGCTTGTGAAGTGCCCAGGCCTCTGCACCCAGGGAACCCTCCTGGCATGGTGTGCACACAGATCCTCAAGTACCTGACATATGCCTGACACATTTCATGTCTCTGTTTTAGGTGGAGGTGGAGGCAGTGTCCCTGGAATTGAGAGGATGGGCCCCGGCATTGACCGCATTGGGGGTGCCGGCATGGAGCGCATGGGTGCAGGCCTGGGCCACGGCATGGATCGTGTGGGCTCTGAGATTGAGCGCATGGGCCTGGTCATGGACCGCATGGGCTCAGTCGAGCGCATGGGCTCCGGCATCGAGCGCATGGGCCCACTGGGCCTCGACCACATGGCCTCCAGCATCGAGCGCATGGGCCAGACCATGGAGCGCATCGGCTCTGGTGTGGAGCGCATGGGTGCCGGCATGGGCTTTGGCCTGGAGCGTATGGCCGCACCCATTGACCGTGTGGGCCAGACCATCGAGCGCATGGGCTCTGGCGTGGAGCGAATGGGCCCTGCCATCGAGCGCATGGGCCTGAGCATGGAGCGCATGGTGCCCGCAGGCATGGGGGCAGGCCTGGAGCGCATGGGCCCTGTGATGGATCGCATGGCCACCGGCCTGGAGCGCATGGGCGCCAACAACCTGGAGCGCATGGGCCTGGAGCGTATGGGCGCCAACAGTCTCGAGCGCATGGGCCTGGAGCGCATGGGCGCCAACAGCCTGGAGCGCATGGGTCCCGCCATGGGCCCGGCCCTGGGCGCTGGCATTGAGCGCATGGGCCTGGCCATGGGTGGTGGTGGCGGTGCCAGCTTTGACCGTGCCATCGAGATGGAGCGTGGCAACTTTGGAGGAAGCTTCGCAGGTTCCTTTGGTGGAGCCGGAGGCCATGCTCCTGGGGTGGCCAGGAAGGCCTGCCAGATATTTGTGAGAAATGTAAGTGGCTCTTCAGGAACTTCTCAGGGGTTGTATGCACAAGGGAGGAGGGGGCAGGAAGCCAGCAGGACCGAGTGGTAACAGGTCGAAGTCAGAGGGAGAGCTGAGTAGCGTGCAAGGGCCCTTTGCCACTTTCCCCGAAGTTTGGTGTTGGGAGAATGAGGAGGGAATGTGAGAGCTCGTGAATACTCGTGCAGCAGAAATAGTGGGTTTTGTGAAATCCTAAGCTTCTCTGACTACTGGATGGAAAAGCCAGTGATCTGAAGAATTTGAGTTTCTTGAACTGTCAGCTTGATGAGCTGCTAAATGACATGGCACGACAGTTCAGGGGTGGGGGGGAAAGGCTGTATCTGAATTATCTTTACCAGATTGACCACCTTTAGCTACTGTTCAGTGGTTCGGTGGGCTGCTCACCACAGGCAGCTGTGTGTTCTGCTCTGTGCATGGTGCTTCCACAGACAGATGCAGACAGGAGGGAATGAACTTGCTGTGCTAGTTTAGAACCTCACGCAGACAGACTCTTTGTTCTCTGCTGATCAATCTCAGTGTGAAGGTCAGCCAGTTTCTCTGTGTGATAAGTTTTAGGGGCACTCTGAGACAGTTGATGTTTGTGCATTAGGATTTGGTTGAATCACTCACCAGTCTCCTTTTTCTCCCTCAGCTCCCATTTGATTTTACATGGAAGATGCTAAAAGACAAGTTCAACGAATGTGGTAAGTATTTGAGAGGCTTTCTAGGTGCTTCCTTGTGTTGTGGCTTGTTGGTGCTGCATTGGAGTCACGCAGCGAGGCTTCCATCCTAGTCTTCACAGACACCTTCCGTGACTCTGGAGGATGGATGGGACTTGCCATTTTTCTGCCTGTGCAAATATTCAAGCAGGTTGTTGAGTTTCCTTTTATGTGTCAGATACTTTTTCACCTGTGTTCTCATTTCATCTTTGTTTTTCTCTTTTTTTCCCCCTTCCGGTTTTTGAAAGGAGGTAGTGTTGACCCCATTTTACAGTCAGGCCAAATCATGTTCCCAAGGTCACATGGCTTCTACGTGACAAAGCTAAATAAATACATCTGAGACAAGGTTGTTTTCCACGGTAGCACTATTGGTTTGCGCCTCAGAGAGCACTCGCCCAGCAGGTTCCTCGGCTGAGGTTTCACAGGCTCTGGGCACACAGTAGCTTGTGTGCGATGAAGCTGAGGGTCTCTGATAGAGGTTTCCTGGCACACCAGGCAGCCATTCTGGAAGGGTCACTTTGTGGCCAAAAAGTTGTCGTCTCCGGTTGAGGCCCTGCCCCTCACGCCTACCACCTCTTTTCTTTTAACCGTGTCAAGTTTGGAGCCCCAGCCCTAAGCCAGAGGTCTGGGTAGCTCCCTGGATCAAGGCTTCCTCAGTGTTTTCTCATTTCCTTTTGCTGCAGTGACTCAGATTTCACCACAATTGCTGCTTCTCCTGGTTCTTCTCTCGGGTCAACTGTTGAGCCATAGCCTGCCTTCTTGCCCTGTTCTTGTCCTCTTTCCACTCCTTAGTTCCCAAGTTGTAGTGGATATTCTGAAAAGTCAAATTGGATCACTTCCCCCTGCCACAGATGCCCGGAGGTGTCCCTCTGCTGTCAAGAGAAAGCCCAAACTACGATCCCCTGTACGACTTAATGTCACCCTAAGCTGTTTTAGACCCTTCCCGTGAGAAGCCCTCCAGGATGTTGACCTCTTAAGCAGAGTTGATGGCCCTAGAATTGTGAGTGCCAGCACCAGTTACACTGTGTGTTCTTGGCCCTGTGTTTCTTCCCTTGTAGATTGTTTCCATGGTGCTTGACACATACCTGGATGCTTAACCGGAGCTTGAATGAATATTTGTAACCTGTTTGCCAATTATTACAAAGCTTGTATTTGGACAGTACAGAAGTGTCCATGGTATTGGCATTGGCCTTGTAAATGCGGTGGAGCAGTGTATTAAATAAGTGAAGCCTCTGTGAAATTTGCCTGTAAAGCTGGCTTCACACAGCGTCTTTTTATAACTCTTGAGAGTAAAAGTGTGCATTTGAAGCCGCCAGGAATGCTCATGGTGGGTCAGATTGTTGTCCTGTGGCAGAAGAATGGCAATGTGGCTGAGGGCCATAGTAGCTGGGTTCCAGCCGCTGTGTTCTGAGCATTCATGCGCCAGGCGCGAGGGCCACCCTCCCTTTTGACTCTGTCAACCGAAATCCAACAGGTGATCTGGACTGAGTGGAGCCCAGACTGAGGCTGAGCTCTGGGTTTGCCTGATGAGTTGTGGTCTCTTCTTCCCTCCCTGTGCCCAGGCCACGTGCTGTATGCCGACATCAAGATGGAGAATGGGAAGTCCAAAGGGTGCGGTGTGGTTAAGTTTGAGTCGCCAGAGGTGGCTGAGAGAGCCTGCCGGATGATGAATGGGATGAAGCTGAGTGGCCGAGAGATTGATGTTCGAATCGATAGAAATGCTTAAGCAGTTGCCTTTTTTAAACATCGATACCAGACCTCTGAATTTGTATTTTTTCTTGTTAACCATTTTAATTTGTTGGCTGGATGTATAAAGATGTTTAAAAAATTCAGTTGCTTTTTGGGGTAATTTGAATTACTTTTTTAATGACTGGGATTCCATTTGACTGTTTGCATTGAGATTGCAATGTGCGCAATTTTTTTTGTAGTTGTGGCATCTTGTTGACATCGAATATGACTTTGATAATAAATACCAGTTCCTGAAAGCTGCTTGCTTTTGTGTGTGTGTTGTGGGGTAACCGCCCGAGTTTGGGGGAGCTAGAGCTGCTCAGTCTCCTTTCTACCCTTGGAGCTGTGGACCCTTGGGCTGGGAGGCCACTGGCCCCAGCTACTTCAGAAAAATTTCGTGGAAACGGAATCCTGAGTGGACCTCAATCCCCCAGGGCTCGTTAATGGTGCACTTGGCTGTCGGAGCCATCCTGTCTCCCCTGGTGCAGTTCTGTAGGGCACAGATGCTGCATCAGGCTCGTTTCCAGTTAGACTTTTGTCTCAGTCTGCTCTGGCTGCTGTAACAAACATTTGTTTCTCACAGTTCTGGAGGCTGGGAAGTCCAAGATCAAAGCGCTGGGAGATTCAGTGCCTGGTGAGGGCCCGGTCCTAGTTCGTGGATGACACCTTCTAGCTGTAACCTCACATGGCAGAAGGGGCCAGGGAACTTTCTCAGACCTCTTTTATTTATTTTTTAAAAAAATAATTTTTTAGCTTTATTTGTTTGGCTGTGCCACACAGCTTGTGGGACCTTAGTTCCCCCACCAGGGATTGAACCTGGGCCCTCAGCAGTGAAAGTGCGTGCAGAGTCCTAACCACTGGCCTGCCAGGGAACTCTCAGACCTCTTTTGTAGGGGCACGAATCCCATTCATGAGGGCTCTGCTGCCACGACCTAATCCCCTCCCCAAAGGCCCCACCTCCTAGTACCATCATGTTGAGGGTTAGGTTTTCAACGCAGGAATTGTTTTTGGCAGCAAGGACACAAATGTTCAGTCCATAGCAGCTTTTCTTTGCTAAAACAGACCAAGTAGGGTGAGAGTTTCTGAGCATATTTTGTCCTGTCAGAGGTTTAGGCTGAACTTGATACCTGGACTCTTATCAGAACTGGGTCACATTCCCCCCAAGATGTGATCTCATACGTAAGTCCACTTGGGCTGTGTAGCCTGTGAGAAGCTGCAGCTGCTGCTTGTCACGTTGGATGTGGAGGGTCTTCACTCTGGCTGGCGGCTGACACGGGGTACCATCACGGGGACTCCCACCTCTAAGTCTAGCAAGGTGCCAGCTCCCTTGCTACCTTCTCCTGCCCTACTTTTCTCCTTTCTGGCCTATATCCTTGAGGGGTGTGACCTTGGAGAAGGGGGGTGACCCCACAGATTCCCCCAGGTGTCTGATCATGGCTCCACTGTGTGGTGCCCATCAGGAGGGAGAGACAAGACAAGAAGCAGGAATTGCTTTAAAAGAGGGGCTTTATGTGGTCTGTGTCCGTGGTCAGACAGGAGCCTGGGCAGTTCTGTGACGGCCAAACTGGGATCCAGGGCTCCTTCGGTTAAGAGGTGGCTGGATTGGTGGGTTGTCCTGGGTCCCCACCCCTGTAGGCCTTATCGTCCCCCGGGGAATGGTTGGTTATCCAGAGGATCTGCCGAGGAGGGGTGACTTCCAGTGACCCTTGCCCCATAAGCAGGTAGCCAGCAGCCCCTGGTGGAGTGGGATGGGACCTTACCCCCTCCCAAGACACTGTAGTCCCTTCCAGTCCACCCGGAGCATCCCCATACATACCCCAGGAACCGACGTCGTCATACACCTCTGTTTCCCTGGTTGAGAGCGCAGTTAAGGTCAGTAAGGGTCACCTCATCCCTCCCCCCTAAATCCCCCACCCCATCAGGGCCAGCACTCACAGGGGCAGTAGAGCTGTTCTGGGTACATAGCCATCTGCAAGGAGAGAGCGGGGGTGGGTGAGTTCTCCACCCTCCCTGGTGTTTCGCGTCTTCCCAGGGCTGCCCCTGCTGGGCTCACTCACACTTGCCCTTGGTGTCCCGGCACAGCATCTCCTCCTTGCTGGTGAACTCTATCACCTCCAGGATCTCCCCACGCCGAAGCGCCAGGTGCTTGCCACCCCCGCGACGGGTCTTGGCGTTGGGGTCAATCATCATCCTTGTCTGAATCACAATCTCCCCCTCAAACTGGGGAGGAAGACATCAGAGCTTTTGGTCATGCTGCCACCCCGAGGACCCCTGCCTGGCTTCTTTCTGAGGATGGAATTTGTGGGGCTTTGGTCAACTGGGGCTGAGCACAGCCCTCCCAGGACTCTTGCTTTGCTTGGGGTTCACACCTTGAACTTCTTCCGGAACTCCCGCTCAGCTTTCTCTGCCTTCCGGATCTGCTTCAGAGACTTCAGGTCCGTGGGCGGCAACTGCTGTGGCTGGGGGCCCTTCTCCTTCCTGAGCCCCCGGGGAGTTGGGTGCTCATGAGCAAGACGTGCTTCTCAGGGACCCCCTTTTACCGTCCTCCCAGAGCTCAGCCCCACCCTGTCCCACTCCCTTTGCCCTCTGGTACCTGGGCTCTTGGTCTTCTGGTGGCCTCCTGGGGGGTTGCTGGGTAGACAGCACTTCATCTGGGACAGTCAGAATGCTGAGTTAGGGCAGGGACCATTGGTTCGGCCTCTGAATCTGGCGGCCTGCTCTTTCCCTTGTCAGTTCTCAGGACCTTGGTCCCCTCCCCACCCCGCTGCCCAGGCCTTTCTCATGAGTTGTGAGTTCTAGTGGATTGCCTTTCATTTTCTTAACTCCTGTCGCAGGATAGGCGTGGCAGAAACGTTACCACTCATTTCAGCTGTCTTGACTGTCATCCCAAGTTGCTTGCCGAGGAGGACCTAAGGGTTCAGAGAGGTAACACAGCCTGCCCCAGGTCACCCAGCTGTTAAATGGTAGAGGCAGGATTTCTCTGTAGGCTTTTGAGGCCATTTCACGCCTGCCTTGTAGAGCAGGTGGGGTTCTGGGAATTGTGATGAGATTTGGGTCAAAAAGTAAGGCGAAGAAAAGTATTTCCTGGAAGCAAAGAAGTCTCCCTCTAAGAAGGGGCTGTTGGGCTGGGACTCTTGCCTGGCCTGGCTGATGATGAGACTGGACTGTGAGGGGTCTCCCAGGTGAGGACTGACTACCCCGCAAATGACCAGCTTTCCAGGTATGAGCCCTGTTGGCCAAGGGTGTGGCTTACAGTGAGAGCCTTGTGAACACAAAGGGAGTGAAGGATCCAGAACCTGAAGCCCCTAGCTTTTTGCAGTCCTCTCTGAATGACTTGAAGTGCTGCTCTGGACATTTCTAGGCCAGCAGACCCTTCCATCAAGCTGCCCGAGGGGCATCTGCATGGGGCCCTTCCACCCCTTCAGACACTGAGTTTGCCTCCAGCCTCAGCTGGGTGGTGCTCGGGTAACAGTGCCACCCAGAGGCTGCCCAGGCCGGAGATGGTCACCCGGCTGGGAGCAGCCTTGACTTCACCCCAGGGCCCCTACAGACCTGCCGCAGCCAGAGAGTGCAGCCCTGGGCACGGCAGTGCGGGGCAGACCCTGGTGCCCTGTGTCCCCAGCTTTCTGGCAGTGTGATCCTGAGCACGCTACCCTCAGCTCCTGAGAAAGAGCTGGGCCCGGCCCCTCCAGAGGAGCCCCCAGCTGTGCAGGGAGCCTCTAGTGGAGCCGCCACTGCTCTGAGTGAGGCAGAGAGTGGGAGGGGGGAGCCCAGAGTCCTTCCAACTGGGGACAGACTTGAGAAGGGCAGAGCTGCCTTTGGGACAATCACTGAGCCCCACTCGAGAAGCGGGGAGATCTGGGGAAGCATGTGGTATCGGCTCAGAACCTTGAAGAATGACTGGCGGTTGTCCAGTGGCTGGGACGGTGAGCAGAGGGAGGAAAGTGCCTCGTCTACTTGGGGTTGGGGAAGGGGAAGCGGTGGGCCATGCCTGCGGAGCTGCTGGAAGTGGATGGCCAGAGGTGCTCCCTCCCCACGTCCACATCCCCAAGAGAGGCCCCCCAGACCCAAGCCACAGAGCTTAACTGGAGCGGAAGCAGGAGGGGCCCTGTCAGGAAGCTCTGTGCTAACAGGGGTGTTGCAAGCAGCCCCTGGGGAAAGCCCAGGAGAAGCAGAAGGGGCTGGGGAAGGAGTAACAGCTGTATAGGCAGCAGACTTTGGAGGGTGGGCTGGTGAGGTGGGAGTGGTAGCTGGGGATCCCAAAGGCACCTCTGATGAAACGTTCCCCTGCAGGAGACCCTTCCAAAGACAGGGCAGGGAAGCAGCCTGGGAGCCTAGGGTCTGGGCTCCTGTGTATCGGCTGTGCGACCTGGGGCAAGTCACTTCTTGCCTCAAGCTTGTCCTCAAGCTTCCAGTCCTGTAAAATGGGCAGGACACTGCCTCGGGGGTGGTGGGCTGTGCACATTCGGTGAAGTGCTGGCATGGGAGCCTTGGTGTTTTCACATGGGGTTGGTGAATGCATCATCCGCGAGCTGGGCCTGCTTGGCCTTCATCCTGCTCTCCAGGAGCAGAGGTGTGGAAGGGAGAGAAGCAGCATCCTTGGAAACCCAGAGCACAGAGAGAGAGTTGCCTGGGACTGCAGACCTGGAGGGTCGGCCACACCCTGTCTCCAGCCCCTGCCTCTGAGTTCAGGCCCAAGTCCTGCCTGGATATCCCTCAGGCACCTCCAACACCACGGGTCCCTTACTCAGGTGCAGGCTCAACATTTGGGCCTCAACCCTGTCATGAGCTCGCTCTCGTCCCTGGTGATGCACCACCAAGTCCTCTTGCTGCTTTGTACCTGATCCTTCCACTGCTCTCCATGTCTTCTGCCACCACCCTGGCCCACACCCCTGCCCTGGCCACACCCTGGTCAGGCTGCTGGCCTCTGGGCTGCCCTTACTCACATTGTTCCACCCACCAGGAGCTGGTGTGACCTTTCTGAAAGGCCCCTCCTTCTCTCTGCTTCCTCCCCTGGCGCTGCTTTCAATCCATCAGGGATATGGATTGCCACTTGGCGTCTCGCTAGCAACATGGCAGAACACACCCTTGTGACAAATGTTCCCCAGGTGCCTTGGCAGACTGGTCTGGCTGAGGGCCTGGCCCTGTCACCAACAAACCTCTGCCCTTGGGGCTGGGTCTGGAGTCGTCTGTGGGCTCCACGTCCTCGTACAGCTTGTAGGCCTCATCTGGGTCCCTGCGGGGATACCTGAGATGAGGGCCTCTTTCGGTCCCGTGACCCACACCTGTACCCCCTGACTCCTACTCACTGTGGGGTGTCTTCAGGCTGTCGAGCCAGGAAGCCGGCAGAAAAGCTCCTCGGCAGAGCTGTGGGGAGATGAGAACAGGAGGGAGGGAGGCAGGCACTGCCAGGGAGCCTCCACACCCTCCTTTCTGCCTGGGCCGCCCTCACCCACCTGTGCCTGCTGCCAAGGTCCTTCGAAATCTCTGGACGTCCCTGGGGCCTGGGGGCAGTGGGGGCTTGGCTGGAGGGGCGCCCAGGCTGCTGACTGGGGGGAGAGGCCTCCGCCGGGGTGGGTGGCCAGGTTTGAGGCCCAGCCTCGAGCCTCCACCGCAAGTGAGGGCTCCAGATCTCTGCTGCCTGGCTCCAAACCCTGGGCTGAGTGGGAACCTAGGGCTGGAGCCTGCAACGGCAGTGGGCAGTGAGCTCTCTGAACGGGAGCCAGGGAGTGGAGGCTTTCTAGGGAGGTCACCGAAGAACTCTGCCTGCTTCCTGGGCAGAGATCTGGGCTTGGGCTGGGAGGACTTGCAGGGCGGCCCCCGCCACTCGGGCTGCAGAAACTCCTTGGGGAGCAGGCTGCACTCGGGCCCCGAGGACGTCCTGGGGAGGTCACCACACTCGGGCCGCGGGGGCTTCTCGGGGAGGTCACTCAGTGGAGGCTGTGGCATCTTTCCGGGGACTGTACTGAAGTTGGGCTGTGAGGAGTGAGGCTGGGGCTCACTGGACTCGGGCTTTGAAGGGGGCATTGGGGGGACCTCAGTGGACTCGGGCTGCGGCAGGGACTTCTCAGGGAGACCACTGACCCCAAGCTGCGGGGGCTTCTCGGGAACGGTACTGAACTTGGGCTGGGGGGCCTTCAGGGTGGCCTCATTGGACTCAGGCTGCTGGGACTTCCTGGGGAATGCACCGAACTTGGGCCCTGTGGGGGGCCTTGGGGCGTGGCTGAGCTCAGGCTGCAGGGGCTTCCTGGGGAATGGAGTGGCCTTGAGCTGTGGGACCTTCTTGGAGAGTTCACTGAACTCAAGTTTGCAGGGCTTCTTGGGCAGATCAGTGGACTCGGGCTGGGGGTGCTTCTTGGGATGCTCGCCTAACTCAGGCTGTGGAAACTTTTTGAGGAGTTTGTTGAACTCGGGCTTTGGAGATACTTGGGGGAGTTTGCCGGTCTCGGGCCGAGAGGCCTGGAACTTTGCTTGAAGGCTCCGAAAGTCCTGATGACTCCCCTAGGGGACACGGAGTCAGGCAGGGACTCAGACACATGCGGGTGGTGGAGAGACGGACGTGGGACAAGCAGACATGGTCACGGACACGCACCCCCTTCCCCTGGCTCCTGTTCAGTTAGCTCCTCTCCCCCACCTTCTGCCCTTGGCCGCCATCTCTGTTGGCCATAGACTCCCACGTTTTTGTGTCTCTAGCCTCCCGGTGGGTCGCAGGCCCTCCTAAACTACCACACCCTCTGACCTCGCCACTCAGGACCAGGATGCGCACCCAGCCTCATCCCACTCTGGACCCGAGCTCCTGGGGCCCCTGGGGCCTGCTGCTCCCATAGCCCGCCCCGCCCCCTCAGTCAGGGGAGCATCCTCGAGCTCCCCCCCGCCCCCCGCCATGCCCCCAGGCCCTTCTTTTCTCATTTCAAAATACATCCAGAATCCAGCCACTTCTCACCGCCTGCACCACTGTCCTGGCCCAGAGGAGCCCAACCGGGTAAGGCAGTATCCCCTGTTGCCTGGATCATTTAATAGGCTCCTCCTTGGTCTCCTGCCCGCCCCCGCCCCCCGCCCCCGCGTCCCCATCCCTGGTCAGGCCCCTCACAACAGCCGGAGGAGGCCAGTTAACCCAGAGTCAGTTTGTGCACCTCTGCTCAAAATCTGGCCGTGTTCCTTCATTTCCCCACAGTAGAAGCTAAAGATCTCACGAGGAACTTCCCTGGCGGTCCAGCGCCCAAGACTCCGCACTCCCAACGCAGGGGACCCGGGTTCGATCCCTGGTCCGGGAACTAGATCCCGCGTGCCACAACTAACGATCCCACATGCTGCAACCAAGACCCAGTGCAGCCAAATAAATTAAAAAAAAAAAAAAAAAATCTCACAAAGGCCCTGAACGGCAGATTCGACCTCTCCTACCCAGTCACCTCCTTGGCCTCCCCTTCTCCCATCTCCTGCCCTCTGCCTGGGACACTCTCCCCACTGCATGGCTCTCCTTCTCCTCTTACAGGTCTCTGCTCCCATATTCCTTATTAGAGAGGACTTCCTCCCAGACCACCCTAATTAAAAAGAGAAGATTGGATTCCCCCTTCCCAGGATTCTCTATCCTCCCCAACCTGCCTGATGTTTCTCTTAGTTAGTACCTGACACCTTGTATCATTCTATTTATTTTACTTAATACTTTTTTTTTTTGGGCAGGGGGCGGGCGGCGGTGGCCATGCCTCACGGCATGTGGGATATTAGTTCTCCGACCAGGGATTGAACCCACGCCCCCTGCATTGGAAGTGCAGAGTCTTAACCACTGGACCACCGGGGAGGTTCCAATACTTGTTTTTTAAATGTGTTTTGACTATTTGTGGGATTTTTTTGTTTTGTTTTGGTCTCTCTCCTCCTCCTTTCCCCAGCCCCTGTGGACTGTCAGCGCCCCAAGGGCAGTAGCTTGTCTTGTGCATTGCTGTCCTCCTAGTGCCTGGCCTGTGCTGAGATGCTCAGTAATTCTTTGTTGAAATAAAGAACGTACAGGACACAGAGACAGGCATATAGGCGGCCTGACCATCACGTTCTCACACAGACTCACGTGGAGAGACACTAAGAGACCTAGAGGCAAACCTGAGGGCAGGGCCCCACAGTCCCAGACACCCCGACTGATGGTCAGGGATGCCCACCAGGCCCGGCAGGCAGGCTCCCGAGCGTGGGCACGCGCACCAGCCCTGGCACAGGAAGTCCGTCCCAGGTATGGTCTTGACCAGCCCCACATCCTTGGTCACGGACACAGGAGATGCACAAGTAGGCCAGGGCTGCTCTGACCGACAGGTCACCCCAGAGGTGGCCCTGCCACAGCTCCCAGGCCTGGCTTTACCTGGGGTCGAGGAGACCGGGGAGGGGAAGGGTACGACCTCGGGAACTTTGCCCCCGCCTGTGCCTCACTCTGCCCTGATCCAGAGAACAAGGAAAGGTGCCGGGGCCTGAGACGCCTCTGTGGAAGCCCCCCTAACTGGTGGGTTGTGGCAAGGCTCCCAGGTGACCCAGGGGGCCAGAGAAGCCGGGGTCAGCAGGTCAGGCCTTGGGGCGCTGCTGGGGTGGGGGGTTGGCAGCGTGTGCGTGACCCGCTTTGTCGCCCCCAGGAAGGCCCTGCCCCTCACCCTGGCTGCCTGTTACCGGGTTGCTATTCATGGCGGGGGGGGGGGTCGTCTGGGCAGTGCCACCCATCTCCCTTCTAGTCGCAGCCTCAGCCTCTGCTACAGGCCCCTCGGGAGCCTGAGCTGTCCCAGAGGTGGGTCTTGGCTGCCTCCTACCTCTGGGCGTTTGTGTCGGTCACAACCCTGAAAACCTGCTTGCCCCTCTGCCGGCCCGCTCTTGGAATGTGCCTTCCAGTTTCCACCCGTGGCATCCCTTGCCTCCGGCCAGTGGGGGGCTCTCCAAGGGCTTGGGGGCTCACTCACCATGGCTGCAGGCGGGTGACGGGCCACAGGGCGACTGGGACCTGAGCCAGGGCTGCTGCCTTCAGGAAGTGACTGTAGCTTCTGCTCCACGGGCCCCACGGGGTGGGGTCTACTGGCCAGGCGGGAGGGCAGAGGAGGAAGGGGAGGAGGGGGGAGAGCCCCAGCCTGTCTTCAGGTCCTGCTGGGAGCTTCTTGAATTCCTGTCCTGCGCTGCGCTTTGTGCATTTCTCAGCAGACACCCAACAGTCACTCGTTTCTCGACTCTGCTGGCCCCCCCCTCCCACCCCATGCCCTGCTGTGTGCTGACCTCTGGACTCCAGGAAGGACTCATGCCAGGCCCTGAGGACCTCCTGCCGACAGAGGCAGGCCAAGGCCAACTCCTCCCAGGGCCTCTGCAGGAGGCGAGTGGTAGTTCTCAGCGGGAAAGGGGCACGGCCAGTTCCGGGCCGTGAGACCCCAGGAGTAGAGCGAGCCTGACGGGTGAGGCCCTCCTGCTGGCTCTTGTTGCCTCAGTCCGCCTTCCTCATTTCAACACTTCCCTGTAGCCTGATTTCCAGCTCTGAGCAGGACTTAGGACTTCCCTGTTACAGGGGCAACTGTAACAAGGGCCGAGGGCCCAGGTGGGATGGCACGTTTGGTGGTGGGTGGGTGGGGAATGTCCAAGGCTCCCAGAGGACAAGAGAAGGAGGAAAATGGGGACAGCTGGGAGGCCAGCAGAGAGGGGGTGAAGGTGGTAGGCAAGATTAGAGCTGTGAGGGTGCAGGGTGCGAGGCCAGACAAGGGAGACCCTGATGGCAGGGCTCGGTCCCCAGGAAGTCAGTGACCTCGGGCTCATAGAGAAAGGGAGAAAACACCCAGTGGGAGAGTGCAGAGCCCCGATTTTCCGTTCAGCTATGCCACCGGGATCCTTTGAGTTCACAGAAAGACAGAAGCTCCTGGAGATTTTGACTTAATTGGTCTGGGGTGTGGCCTGAGCCTGGGGATTTCTTACACACCCTCAGGGGGATTCTAGTGTGCCGCTGAGGAGCACTGGTGCCCACAAGTCACCCTGAGACCCCGAGAAAGTGTGGGTTGTGTCTCGGGTCTGAGGTGGGGCCTCAGATTCTGAAGCATCCCAGGTGAGGCCCATACCGCTGGTCCAAGGATCACAGCGAGAGTAACAGAGATGTACTGAAGTCTCCAGAAAGATCCACAGGAGACAGGGACGGAGGCTGGGCATTGCATCCCAGCAGGAGCCCTTCACTCGCCGCTGCCATGAAGGCCACAGACAGCAGTCGGCAGTGACTCTGCCTGTGTCTGCTCTTAAGAGCACAGCTTGGGGATTCTGGAGCCTCTGTGCCCGTGCATCCCTGTCCTTGAACGGACAGACATGCGCGCTGGGTCACATTTCCGGATGTTGGTCCGCCTCCGAGTAGGAGGCTGGGGATGATGAAGAGGTCTGGGTCCTGGAGTGGCTCAGCCTGTTCAACGTGAGCCTGCAGTCTCAGGCCAACCTGCCCACTCTGCGGCGGCTGTGTAAGGTGGGTGCCTGCTTGGACGCGCCGGCCCCTCATTCATTCTCCCTTCAGACCGACACTCTTGGGCGCCCTCTGCTGGGCGGATCCGGGGCCCTAAGAGGACTCAGCTTTCAGGCATCCTGGAGTTGGGGTGCGGTGGAGGGACCCTCTGTGGGGCTCCCAGCTTGGTTGGCCAGAGGGAGGGCAGGGGCTGCAGGAGCCCAGAAGGGACAGTGGGAACAGTAAGACTTCCCAGGCGAGCAGACAAAGGTTGGATGGGAGTTGGGAGGGGGTGAAGGTAGGGGTCAGTTTTCAGAGTGAGCCAACTCTCTAGGCCTCAGGGCAATTTCAGCTTGCTCCAGAGGGCAGCGAGGGGCCCAGGGGGGACTGTGGACCCACTGTACCCATGGGAGGGGCTGTTGCATCTTTGTGGGTGACGCGGTTCGGGGGGCGGCACCTACCTGGACCAAGATACCTGGGTCTCTCTGGGAAGGTCCTGACAGACTGCGAAGTGGCACTGCCTAGATTCGGGGGTGCCTGAATGAGGGGCTTGATGGGGAAAACTCCAGGGGCTGGGGGACCCTGGTACGCTGGAGATGGGACACCAAGCCCTGAAGATGCAGGAAGGGATGGGCCTAGAGCCATATTCCCAAGGGTGTCTAGGGGCCTTGTGAGTGCAGGAAAAGGAGAGAGTGCCCTTTGGGCCTTGCTGCCTGGGTTTTCTCATCAGTGGTAACTGCCCCGCTTCTGGGGTGGTGCAGAATCGGTGACTTGGAACCGGGCCCGGCTAGAGTCAGGGCTCAGTCAGCTTACCCTCTTAGCCTCACCTCTATCTGTAAACTGGGCCCCTGGACCCACCTCCTCCCCAGGTTCCTGAGAGGGTCCCAGGCAGCCGGCCACAGGCTTGGTGGTTGGAGTGATGTCAACCACCTGCAAACATTTCCCAAGCCCCCTCCCTCGCTCCCCATCCCTCTTTTGAATCCTCACAAGAACTCCAAAGGATGAGCATTCATGACACTCATTTTAAGGAGTAAGAAACTGAGATGCAGAGAGATTGTCTTTCCCAGGATCACCCAGCTGTGGTTCCAAGGCTTCCGGCTGAGAAGGGGGAGGGGAGCTTACAGGGGGCCTGAGCCCCAGGGTTCCCTGACGGCCCATCTGGCCCTACAGCAGGTGCTCAGTGACAGCCGCTTCTGTGGGGGCCTGGCCTGAGCCACCTGCGACTCAGCTGCAACCCCATCAAGGACACTGGAGCCCTAAAGCCCCTTGTGAAGCTGAGGGCAGTGGGGCAGGCAGGCGGGCAGGCCGGCTCCTGGGTCCAGGTGGGACAGGTCCAAAGGGTGCCCAGATCTCCCTGTTGCCCTTCCCAGGAGAAGCTGAAGGGCCTTCAGAACTTGGAGCTGTTCAGCATCGAGGAGTCACAGCAGCTGCGCTAACGGAGCAGGATTTTGAGTCGTTACCCGAGCTTGGCTACCTGGATGGCTTCGATGCTGGGGACCCTGCTCAACTCTGAGACTGAGGCCAACATGCTGGGGAACGAAGATTCTGAGGAGGACTAGGGGGAGGATGGTAAGGGGGGCGAGGGGAAGATGGGAGGCTGGTGAGTGAGGGGTGTGAGGCCTGGGGACTCCACCCAGGGGGTGACTAATGTCTTGCTGGCGCAGATAAAGGACAACTCTGATGACTTGGAGGAGATATGGAATGAACAGGGTGGGGTGGGGCTGGGGACCTGGTCCTTGGGTTCTTGCTCACAGGATGTCTATGTTCCCCAGGAGGAAGAGGAGAGAGATGCTGAGTGTGGTCCTGAGAAGAGGAGGTGGAGAGGTTCAAGATGGGGCCTTGTGGGCTACTAGGAGAACAGGATCTTCATGCAGAGAGCTGAAGGGAGCTGTGGGGAGCGGTGGGGGTACTAGGCAGGGGAGGAGCACGATCGGAAGAGTTCCCCGTTTCCAGAGGTGTTCAGACTGGGGGGAAGGGCGGGGGGGTGGTTGCCTCCGGTGCTCCAGAACGGGGTGGGACGGGATTGAAGCTTGGGCTGGAAGGGAGCAAGATGCAGGAAGTAAAGCCGGCCTGAGGGGTGGCTGCCAGCAATGCGTGGGACTTCCATACACTGGAGGCTTGACCCTCAGGGTTCTGGTGACAGCAGTGTGGGACCAGATTTTGAACTCTGCCCCCAGCCTGACTTCCCAGGAAGGAAAGGAAGAAGAGGACCTATATGGGGGAGAAGTGAGAAGGGAGGAAGCCCAGGCTCTCCAGGGCTGGCCTTGACCCACTCTCCTCCTCAGAGCTGGGGCAGGGGGAGGAGGGGAAGGGGGCAGCCGAAGACAGTGAGGAGGATGACGATGAGGCCTGAGCTCCCGCCTGCCAGAGTGCCCAGCCCTGGGGGCCCTGGCACCTCCCTTCTACTGCTGGGACTGCCCCACCACCCTGTCACCTCCCTGAGAGTCAGTGCTGGCCTCAGGACCTGGGGGGCTCCAGCTGGGCGGGCGCTCCTGACTCCTGGAAGTTTTTAAATAAAACTGGAAAACTTCCGTCTCATATGGTTTCTGGAAGTGGTGGGACAGGAAAGAGGACCATCTACAGCTGTCCCACCGCTGAGGTTGACAGGGGAGGTGGGACACAGGTGGGCTGTGAGGGGGAGGCCTGCCCCCTTCCGAGGTGGGAGCGCCCCAGGACTGCACTGGAGGGGCATGGGACCCAGACACAGCACAGGCTGGCTCATCTGCCTCCTTTATTGTCCCGCCACCCCGCCCATCGCAGGCCCCCCTAAAATTACAAAACTACCCACAGCCCACCCGCAACGCGGCATGGTTCAGAGCGGCGAGAAAACCGGACACTCCCCCTCTGACAGCAGCGGCGACACCTTGGGTGCCAGCGGGGCCGGGTCTGGGTGGAGCAGAGGAGGGGGCGCCTGAGCCTCAGCCCCGCCCCTCGCCTCAGGGCCCCCGCCCTCCCCACCCGTGCGCTCCCGGGCCTTACCCGCCGGCGCGTCAGGGCGCGGCTGCCCGGGCGCCGGGGCCGCAGGGGCGATGGGGCGGTGGTCCTCCAGGTGTAGGGTCATGGCGGGCCGCGAGGCCGTGGAGAAGGCGCACTGCATGCACGAGTAGCGGCCGCGCGTGTGCTCCCACACGATGCGGCTCGGGGCCGCGTGCCCTGCGGGCAGGCGGGACCCCGTCAGCCCCGGGCCCTGGGCGAGGGCGAGGACCGGGGCGAGGGCGGGTCGTACCTTTCTCCCCGCCTCCCCCTCAGCTCCCAGGCGCCGGGTCTCTGGAACGGCTGATCCGTTTGTCCCGGGCGTTTCCCCATGTATTTGGGGGCACGAAACTTGACTTATCCTCTGAACCCTCTCCCATCCTCTGAACCAACGTAGGGGGAAGGACTCGGGAACCGGGTGAGAGTTTTACACGGAAACGCCGGCGCAGATAAAGAGCAGGGGCCGTAATTTTTTAAGGCAAAATCCTGTATTTCGGGGGTGACATTTCTGGCCACCTGGGAAGGGGGTGGGCACCGCTGCCTCCCAGTATCCCCTATGCCCCGCAGGGGAGAAATCCCCTCCACCCTCCCCGGTGATCACCTGCACGCACCTGAGGGCGTATCGGAGCCGCCCTGGGGTCTTCGCGGGCTGCCGCCGGCACCTGCGGTAAATGGGCGGGTCAAGGTCAGAAGTTAGAGGGAGCCCAGCCCACCCTTCAGGCGTCCCTGCCCCCACACTCACCTTGGCTCTTTTTCCAGACTGCGGCGCTGGAGGCGGGCGGCCCGGGAGCGGCGGCCAGAAAGGGGCGCGGGCGTGGTGGGCTTAGGCCAAAAGGCGCGGGGTTCAAGTACGGCAGGAAGGGCCCGGTGGGGGCAGGGGCAGGGGTCGTGAACGGCTCGAGCAGCGGGAACTGTAGCCCAGGCGCCAACGCAGGGTCGGACTCCGGGGGGCGCTCGGGCGCTGGTGGCTCCTTGTCGAGGGCAGGGGGTGGCGGCGGGGCTGGGCTCTGCGCATGCTCGGCGCAAACATGCAGGTGCTTGAAGAGGGAGCGGTGCGTGCGGAAGCGCAGGAGGCAGTTCTCACACCTGGGGGCGGCACAGGGCTGGGCTGGGTCTCCTGCGGGACAAGGGAGGGGCCTATCCGTAGTAACCTGCGGAGCCGCCGCTCGAGGGTGGTAAGGGAGCCCGGGCCCAAACAACAGATCTCCCATCTGCGGGGGAGGAGTCTGCCCTAAGCGTCCCCCTACTGTGGTCGCGACCCTTCCGGACCCCTCCAGGTCGGAGCCCTGGGAAGATGAGGAAGGAAGTCTCAATTGTGACTTAGGGGATCGCTTTTCCTCTTGGGAGGTAGAGGGCTGGGCGGAGCCGCGCCAAGAATGCCCCCCCCAAACCCCTTCCGAGCCCCGCCCTCGGGGTCCCTGGAACTTGCTCTAGCGACCAGTGTCTCTTCTGGGCAGGTTAAGGGCAAGGCTTGCCCTAGTTCATGCCCACTTCCCCGACCCAACCCCCTGGACTAGGAAGGGAGAAGAGCCTGGACCCCCGGTAGTGGCTGTCAAATCAGTGGTGGGGGGAGCTGCCTGGTCACCGAGCGCCAGCAGACATGGGGGTGGACGGGGTCTCACTTGAAGTAGCGATTGGGTTTGTAGTGCAGCTTGCCGTGTGCCACCAGTTCCTGCATGTTGGGGAAAGTCTCGGTGCAGCTCAGGGCGGAACAGCGGAAGAGCTTGCCTGGCAGGGATGAAGGACAGAGGAGTGGAGAGGGGTGGCCAGTCGGCTCTGCCTGCCTCCCGCCCTAACCTGCCTCCCCACCACCTACCCTGGTCCTACCTTCCAGGGACTGTGTGGGTGGGCAGTGGGTACGCAGATGCTGTGCCAGGTCTCGAACGCTGGGGAAACTGAGGCAGCAGCCAGGGCTGGAGCAGGGTATCTGCTTCCCTGCAGGACGCAGAGAAGCGAGGGGAGGGGTGTGTCACCATCCCTTCTCCATCCACGCTGTCCAGGGCCCTACCCCAGAGAGGCATGTATGGGGTTGCAATTACCCTATGATCTCTTACTGGGGCCTTCACCCTCTGCCTCCCCCAACAGAGGGTTGGGGCTGAGTTGGCCTGGCTCACAGCCTGGCATACACCTGGGGCTCAGTAAGTGGTGATTCCCTCTAGATGGGCCCCAAGTCTGGAGATACTCTGTATTCTTCACTTCTATCGTTCCAGGCCTGTGATCCCCCAGAAGGCCCCATCACGGGTCACCTGGTGGTGGGCGTCGTCTGGGAGGCCGCAGGTCCTCACTGGTTCCGGAGACAGTGCTGGTCAGGCCAAGGCCGGGTCCAGGGCCAGCATGGCCACTGTCTGGGGCTGGGGAGGCACCCTGCTGGGTCCCTCCAAGCCCTCCACGTTCCCACACTGGGGGTGTGGCTGCCTGGTCAGAGCCTGGCTCCTCCCCCATGGAAGAGGAAGTGGCTACAGCAGCCACAACTGGGGACACCTCCTTGTCGGTCTCACTGGAGCTGGGCTCTGCAGTGCCCGGCATGTCCGGGCTGGGACCCGAGGTTTCCTCCTCCTGGTGGAAGGAAGAGGTGGGGAGAACCCCTCTGGGCCCAGGGTCTGCCTGGGCCAGCCAGGGGAACTCCACCCCGCCAAGACCACTGGGCATCCTGAAGCAGCAAATGCCCCGGAGACGTCACCCAGTCAGCCCCCATCCTAAGGAGTGGCAGGGGGTGAGGGTGGATAGAGCTCCTGCCTCCTGTGTCCCCATCCTCTGGGAGGGAGCTTGGAGGTGTTCCAAATGTAGAAGGGGGTACCTTTTTAAGAATCATCTATATAAAAGAAGCATGCCTTTGACCCTAACTTGGAAAGGTGGGAGGTCCCCTACAAGGCAGGGGCGTGGCCCATAGGGAGTGGCCGGGGCAAAGGCGGGGCTCTGAACCGGGCGCGGATAGGAAGATGCTGGAGGGGTCAAAAGTGGCCGAGTGGGTTGTTCGAGGACGGAGATATATCTACCAGCTGGGCTCGAGCTGTGCAGGCGAACTGGAAGTGCTGGGGCCCCGGCCGTATGAAGATCTGGGGCGGTGCTCGAGCCCTGTGGGCGTAGCCCAGTCGAAACCAGGCCCAGAAGTAGGGGGTAGGGTGCTCCCCGAGTGACAGCCAGCGGCGGGCGAGTGCCCGGATGTGGGGGCGGGGTCGGCCGGAGGCTATGTGCCCTACAGGGCCGCTCCCCGCCAGTCCCCGCTGGTTCGCCGCGTCCGCGTCCCCGGCGCCGCGCTCACCATCCTCGGCCTGGTTCGGCTTCTTGTTCCCGCGGCTCCGGCAGCTCCAGCTAAGGCTGCGGTGACTCCTTCGGTGGCCGCAAGCTCGCGCTCACGTCGGCGCCATTTTTCGCCTCCCAGGTCTCGCGAGAACGGAGGAGGGCCCGTGCACAGTGCTCCGCGAGGAGGCGGGGCCTGAGATCCGGGATTGTCCTGGATGGCGGAGCGTGCGCCGTGGTGGATTTGCAAGCCGAGGGCAGTCGTGGGGTGCAAAGAATCTGCAGGCAGAGATCTAGGATTAAAATCTCCCCGGGCCTCTGTGTTCTTCTCTGCAAAATGAGCATCTTCATCCTCTCCAGTCCCGTCACCATACCTCGAAAGGGGATAAACAGCGGTTCTCTTTTTTGAAGAGGTCGTGTTTAGAGAGCCTCGTCTTTGGAGGGAAATTGGCAGTGGCCGTCAAAATATTCAATGCACTTAGTTCTGACGTTGGAACGGGTCTGCTGAGATAGCCAAGGGCGGGAAGCAAGCCAACTGTCCGTCCTCGGGACACCCGGAACGGGTGTAGCCTAAGGATGGAGAGGTGCGTGTTTTCAGGAGGATGGATGGAGAGCCTTGGGTATACCGGCGTGGAATGAGTCACCTATCCAACCTACGTTTCTTTCTTTTTTTTTTTTAATACAGCCTCACTAAGTGTCACTACATCTCAGAAAGTCACTCTAGAATTTAACACTACTGTTTTTTGTTGTTTTTTTGTTTTTATTTATTTTTGGCTGTGTTGGGTCTTCGTTGCTGCGCGCCAACCTACGTTTCTTGAGTGCCTACTCTGTGCTAGGCGCTGGGGACCCAGAGATCAACAGGACAGACCAACATCCCCACTCCCAGAGTCCGCTCACGGTTTAAAATGGGGAAAGAGACAATGAATCAACGATCATGCAGCAAACGATCTTACGTTATATTAAGTGCTACAAAGGAAAAACAAAACAAAACCCCAGAAGGATGTGATGGTGATGGGTCAGGAAAGTTTCTCTGTGAGGTGACTTCTTTTTTTTTTTTTTGCGATACGCGGGCCTCTCACCGTTGTGGCCTCTCCCGTTACGGAGCACAGGCTCCGGACACGCAGGCTCAGCGGCCATGGCTCACGGGCCCAACCACTCCACAGCATGTGGGATCCTCCCGGACCGGGGCACGAACCCGCATCCCCTGCATCGGCAGGCGGACTCCCAACCACTGCGCCACCAGGGAAGCCCTGTGAGGTGACTTCTGAGCTGTCACCTGATGGTCAGGATGGAGTGAGCCAATGGAAGGTCAGGAGGCCACAGCACTCTGGGAAGAATGGATAGCTGGTGCAAGTGGCCTGAGTTGGGGAGGGACAAGCTTGTCTTTTTCAAGAAACAATGAGGTGATCAGCTCACTGCTGGAGCAGAGTGGAGGCAGGGAGTGGAGGTCAGAAAGTGGACATGGTGCAAGAAAGGTCATGCAGGGACCTTGTGAACCGTGGAAAGAGAGGCATGTGATCTCTATTCTAACCTTGAATCTTTAGCAGGGGGAGGTACACCATCTGATCGCCGGTTGTCGTTTGGAGGATGGGTCATTGTGGGGACGGTAAAGTGGATCTTTGATCTCAGATCTCTATAATACATTATTTAACCGTTCAGGAAGTATTTCTTGAGTTCTAGGCAAGTTTAGGCTTTACGTACGGTGTATTTCCATCTATGTATACATAAGATGTACCTATCTGCTTTTATACGCTAAGAATACCACTGGAAGGAGATGGACATTAACAAATTGGGGGGGACAGGAATTTTCGAATGAGGGGAAGACAGATTTTTCACACTTTTGGGCTGTTTGAATTTTTTTTTTGGCCGCACCACGCCGCTTGTGCATTGCGGCCAAAAAAATTCCTTGTGTCTTAGTTCCCCGACCAGGGATCGAACCCGGGCCCACCACAGTGAAAGCGCAGAGTCCTAACCACTGGACAGCCAGGGAATTCCCATGGGCTGTTTGAATTTTAAAAAACTGTTTTCTTTTGATTATCATTAATACAGTTAAAACTCATTAACTGTATTAAAAACTCCTTAATTAAAAAAAAACATCATTTTGATACAGGGTGGAGGTGTGTGTGTGTGTGTGTGTGTGTGTGCAGGGGAGGTTGGTGCAATCTGGGGAAGGGTGGGGCGAGGTCCCAGAAAGGACAGGGAACCAAGAAAGAGAGAGGAGGGGCCCAACTTAAGAAATTTTGTAAAAGAGTCAACAGGATGTTGCTGAGTGGGGGGGACCAAGCTGACTGAGGTTTGCAGTCCGAAGATGCTATAACCTAGATGTGAGATGCTGTCTGTTAGAAGATGTCAAACCCACTCCCTTCTTCACCCCCAGTGCCTCACCCAAACCTCACCCATCAGTCTTGCCCGGAAGGCCCCACTTCCTGCAAACAGGGTGCCTGCTGTGGCAGTGGGGCCACAGGGCTGTACCCCAAAGTGACAGGAGGGGGGGCAGCCTGCATGATGAATTCTAGGGCAGAGAAGGGAGACAGAGGCCCTCATTCCCCTTCAGCACCAGGAAATGCCCAGCTGATGAGGTTGTGGCTCACACCGTCCTCCCCGACTCTGTCCCCCAATCTAAGTCTTGCAGAGAGACACTCACAGTGGTGACTGGGCAGTGGAGGGGCAAAAATCAGAGATGCAGAGAACCAGGGACATTCAAGGGACTGGTTAAATGCTTTTGTATAGTGATTGGCTAATAAAAGGCTGTTGAGACCCAGTTGCAAAATTGGGATTTTTTTTTTCCCAGCCACGCTCAGCTTCCCAGGTAGGTGTAGATTCTACAGAAGGCTCTGCTGACCAGTCTTTCTTTGATACCTCATCTCCCATCCCCCAGGTGGGTAGGTGTCCTCTGCCTGGAGTCCTCCCATCACAGCATAGATCACTCTGTGTGGTATTTGCCATCAAGATCTGCTGACCCAGGGCTTCCCTGGTGGCGCAGTGGTTAAGAATCCGCCTGTCAATGCAGGGGACATGGGTTCCCAGCCCTGGTCGGGGAAGGTCCCACATGCCGCGGAGCAACTAAGCCCGTGCGCCACAAATACTGCAGCCCGCGTGCCTAGAGCCCATGCTCTGCAACAAGAGAAGCCACCGCAACGAGAAGCCCGCGCACTGCAACAAATAGTAGCCCCTGCTCACCACAGCTAGAGAAAGCCCGCGCACAGCAACAAAGACCCAACGCAGCCAAAAAATATATGTAAATAAATAAATTTTAAAAAAAAAGGTCTGCTGACTCTTTTCATCCTTCTTGGCTCCTCCAGCAATGTCCACACTCTCTCTGCATCTCCCTCCCCTGCTCCAAGCCCTGTCCCTTCTCTGGCACAGTCCTGACCCCACCCATCTGGCTCCATCTCTCCCAGACTGACTGCTCTTCATGGGGCTGAGCACAGAGCGGTTGTTCATTTGGAAAGGTCTGAAAGGCTCAGACTCCGGCACTGGTTTGGAGACAGCTGCGGGGACCAAGAGACAGCTGGAGGGGACTGGTAGCTAGGCTGACCCCCTCTTCACCATGACAATAAGTGCAGAAGGCCAGGGCCCTCGAATGTCAGAACTGGTCCTGACGCCAGGTGAGTGAGGGCTAAGTAAACACAGACATGGGGTGGGGGTCAGGGTTCAGGGGTGATTCAGGGTGAATTATGGGGGGCCATGTGGGACCTGCCTCCTTTGTCAGGGTCCAGTAGGGTCCCAGTTTGTTTGGCAGGGGGTGCAGAGTCAAAGCTGACAGGACCCACTGGAACATTTGCTGCAGGAAAGCTAGCATGCAGCTTCTGGAAGCTAGCAGGTGAGACAAATTCAAGCTTTGTGAGGGGCAGAAGCATATCTGAGTTCAAGACTTGGCTCTGTGCAATCTTGGGTGAGTGACTAAACCTCTCTGAGCCTCCATTTTTCCATCTGTAAAATGGGATATTCACTGCTACCACCCCACAGGGTTGTGAGAAGGTGGTCCTTGTTCAGTAAGTTTACTCATGTTTTCACTCGGCAAACATTTATTGCCTCAGTGGTGAGAAAAGGAGGGAAGTCAAGCTTGTCAAGGTCCCCCTGACTGTGCCCGGCACTTTGCCTGCAGGACACAGCTCACTTCCTACTCACAAGGCAGCTGGGAGGTAAGTTCTGCTGTTAGCCCTGTTTGACACAGGAGGAAACAGGTGTGCCTTGGGGGAAGCCAGGGCCCGGGGGTGGCTTAAGTGGTGATCCCTAGACCCAGGACCTGGGCTAGGCTGGGCTGGAGGCCACAGGACTGGACCTTCTGGCCAATGCAGCCAAGGGAAATGAGACCCGCATTGCAGGGCCTGGCTCCTGGCAGGATCCAGGCAGGCAGGTGGGATGGCAGGATCCCAGGCCCCTGTCCTGCTCAGATCTTCTCCACGTAGTTTCCTGGGAAAAGGCCCTCCTGGCCATGCAGCCGGCCTTTCCACCAGCCTGAGGAATCTGTGGGAGAGAAGAGAGCGTGAGGCTGAGCCCAGCCCGCTCCGGAGAAAGCCTTTCATGCTGGCTCTGTGTCTGTCTTTCTGTCATTCGTCTGCACTGGCCTGGCATAAGGCAGAAGCTGAAAAGAGAAGACAGAAGGGCAATTCCCCAGCGGTCCAGTGGTTAGGACTCTGCGGTCTAACTGCCGAGGGCCCCGTTTTGATCCCTGGTCCGGGAACTAACATCCCACGAGCTGAGCGGTGCGGCAAAGAAAAGAAGAAACATGTCTTTTAGGGGACTTCCAAAAAAAAAGAGAAGACAGGAGGAAGGGAGGGAGCAACGCGTGGGTTTTCCTTGCCACTGGCTCACACGCTGACATTTTCTTGACCATTCACTTGTGCTCGTCCCTCATCCATCTCCTCCTATAGGTCCCTCCCCATAATCCCCTTGGAGGAACCAGGAATGACCCCTAAGGGTTCCCCTACCCACCTGCAGAGGGTGCTGTTGAGTCCCAGGCTCCTCTAGGGGCAACCCAGGGGCAAGGTAGGAGGTCTGGAGGCCTGGGCCATCCAGACATGGCCCATTTCCTACTCACAAAGTAGGTTCTGCTATTAGTCCTAGTGCTTGACAGGTGAGAAGAATGAGGCTGGGGTACAGGGTGCGATACAAGTGAGGCCAGGCTCCCAGGGTGGCTTAGGAGGTGACCTCCAGGCCCTGGCTCCTCCCATTTCTGCCCTGGCACACACACCTTCCATGAGGATCTCGATGACCTCGTTCACGTTGAAGCTCAGCTCGTCCACATCTTGGCTCACATACTGGTACAATGCCCGGCACCTTGGGCCGTGTGTCCGTGGCTGGGGCTTAGGTCGGCCCACACCGGGCACAGGTCTCTGCCCTATGCTGCGCTTCCTCTGCATGCTGTGGGCACATGGAGGCACTCGTCATAGCCCCAGACACTCCCCCACCTCCTGGGGCTGCCCTCTCACACCACCTACCCAGCCATGCCCTGGTCAGGAACACTGAGGAATTCTGTGTTGTGCTCCGAGGGAGGCCGTGCCCGTTGGCGTCTGCTGGCCCCCAAGGCTGAGGACGGAGGGCCCTGTGGTGGCTTCTGGGAGCCCCGTCTGGATGTGAACTCCAGGGGTAGGGGGCCCCCTCTGGCAGAGGGAGGCACCCCATTGCGATCCAGGCCTGCAATGAGATGGGGGCATTTGTCAGGGTGATGCTAGGAGGATTTGGGGGGACTTGGCTCCAAGTTCCCTGTCTGAGGGAAGAGGCAGCTACTCTTAACCCAGTATGGTAAGGAATGGCCTGGAGAGAGAGACCCTGGGGCTAGGAGGCCCTAGAGGGAGACTCTGAAGGGGTAAGATTTTCCCCTACCCTCTTCTGTAGGAGGGCTTTTGTGGGTGGGTCTTGGAGGATGAATAAGAGCTCAAGTGGAGCAGGAATTTGGGAGACAGGCAGAGCAAACAGCCCAAGCAAAGGCCTGGAGGTAAGAACAAATTTGGTAAGTTGGCAAAATAAGATGTAGCTTGCATGACAGGAGTGTAAGGTGGGAGGAGAGAAGAGGTCAGTGGTTAGCTGGGTTCGGATTCTGAAGGGCTCTGAATACCAAACTAAGCTTTGGCTTTATTCTTTGGGAGATGGGGAGCTATGGAGAGTTCTGGACAGAAAAGAAGAGCATGGTCATCTCTGCTTGTTAAATCCTGTCGACAAGAGGTCTGGCTTAGGCCTTGGAGCCCACAAGAGGCAAGGAAGACACTTAGTGGGGGGTGTCTCTTCACCTCTAGGGGGCCCGGGAGCTGCCCGGGTAGGGGCCTGGGCCGACCTTCTGGGTTTTCCCTGGGCCATTCCCTTCCGTGTAGGCTCTGAAAGGGAAAGGGGAAAAGATGTAGGGATTTGAGTGATGACCAGACAAGGTTCTTGGCCCCGCCCACAAGTCCAATCCACTCTGTGGCTCCGCCCCGGTCCCCGCTCCCGCGGCTCGCCGGCTCTCCTACCAGGAGGGAGCCCCTTAGTTACTGGAACACTGGTTCCGCCCAATAATTGGCTCCGCCCCTCCGGGAACCTATCTCTCATTGGCTCCTGGGTCCACCCACTCCAAGGCTCTCCCCATTCATAGCCGGCTCAAGGGTGGACTCCCTGGCCTCGCCCCTTCCATGTTTCTCGCCCACTCATTGGTCACCTCGCGAGCCCTGCCCTCTTCACGGCCGTGTTCTCTCTTTAGGTCTCTCAAGTCCCGCCCCTCCATGGCCTTCACCCACCCTTGGCCCGCGCCACTGGCTCCGCCCCCACAGCCTTGATTGGTCCCTATGGATGGTCCCGCCCCTAGGGGCCCGCCTCTTCCTGAGCGCTTCTTAGTCTCCGTCTCCCGGTTCGGCGTAGACTCACTGGAGCTTTTGGGCAGTCCATCACCCACGCTGACCGAGAGGGTCCGACCGCTAGCCTTGAGCATCGCCACGTCGCCGGAGCCACGGGAGAAAGTGACGCTGCGGGTGCCACCTCCGCCCCAGCCCTCCTTCTTCACCCGGAACTGTAGTCTGTGAGGAGAGGAGGAAGCTGTGGGGGTCCCCACCTCCCCCCAAGAGGGGATCACCTCCCCATTCCATCCTTTCCGGACCCGGGGTGGGAGGGGGCGAGGCACGGGCGCATTTCGGCCGATCCGCGAGGCGGAGGAGGAAGCACTGTGCCCAGCCCGAGGATGGTGCAGGAGGTGAGGGTCGTACGTGTCGCTGAAGGTGAGGGGCAGGGGCCTCCGCACCGCCTCCTCGAAGCGCTTGCACAGGAGGCTGACGAACTCGGTCTTGAAGACGCTCTCCAGAAAGCTGTCGGCCGCGTCTTCTTGGAGGATGAAGAAGTCGTCCTGCCTCGTGCTGGGGGAGGGGCGGGAGGAAGGGCAGGTGAGAGTGACAGGTGAGGCTGGCAGGACTGACATTTGAGATGCGACAGAATAGGGTCAGGGGTCAGGTAAGGGGCAAGTGAGGGGTTACACACGTGGGGGGAAACGGGAGAGGTGGCAAGGAGCTGGAAAAGGTGGTAAGGGTCAGGTGAGGGGACAGGTGCTGTTGGCAAATAAGGATCATGAATGCGAGGGCAGGTGAAGGTGACAGGTAGGATCAAGTGAAGGTTGCAGGTACAGCAGCAGGTAAGACGTTCAGGGTGACAGATGGGGTAACAAGTAAGAGGGCAGCTGAGAATGAAGGGGGCTGGCGGGGGTGCCTGTGGGAGCCCCACCTGAGGGAAACTCCCCGTAAGGCCTGGATCTCCAGCTTCTTCTTCAGGACCTCACGCACCTGGCCCTTCTCAGGTCCCTTCTTCACCTTCTCCCGCCCGATCACATACACACACTTGGGCGTCAGGATCAAGTCCCTCTTGATGGCCTATGAGGATGCAAAACCAGAGAGACTGGTGGCAGGAGCCCCGGGCATCGGCAGCCTGGCCCCAGGGGATCAACCCCAGGCAGAGAGGTAGCGCTGGCAGGTCAGGTGAAGGACAGGTCAGGTGAGGGTCCCTCCATGTGAAGCTACATGAGTGGTTACTTTATATAAGAAACAGGAGGTTAAGTAAGGGTATATTGGCTAGAAAGGGGTTTCTGGGCAGTGAACAGGTACAGGGTAGGTGAAGGTATGCCTGCTGGACATGGGCGCCCAGGACCGATGAGAGTTTACCTGTGCACAGGTGCATTTGAGCCAAGTGAAGGTGTGTCTAACTGAGAGGTCTGTCTAGACTGGGTGAGAATGTACCACCTAATGGATAGGTATGTCCAGGATAAGGGAAAGTGAATCTGTGGTCAGGGCTTCTGAACAAGGTGAGTGTGTAATTATGGACAGATGTGTCTGGCCAGGTGAAGATGTATCTGATGGACAGGTGTGTCTGGGCTACACGAGGGCGTATTTGATGGACAACTGTATCTACATTAGTTGAGCCTACACCTGTGGGCAGGTGTGTCTGGGCCAGGGGAGGGTGTACCTCTGGTGGGGGGTGGCCAGGCTGGGGTCAGGGTCCCAGATGTGGCCGCCTGCTAGTGCCTCACCTTGAAGCGGCGGTCGTACTTGTTGACCGAGTCAGCAAAGTCCACTCGCTCCCTCTTGCCCAGGAACTGACGCAGCTCCGGCCGCTCCTCCAGCCCCAGGTAGTCCCCAACGAAGTTCCTATTGATGCTGTTCCGTCTCCGCTCCTTCTTGTTCAGCAGGATGTTGGAAGCTGCGGCGACACAGGGTGAGGGGCAGAGATCACAGCCTGGCTCCTCCAGGCCCCTCTGTCCTCAGCCCCAGCCTCCCACCTGCAGCCTCTCACCTTCCTCCCGCATCTCCTCGTACTTCCGGATTGCCACGTGACGCCGCCAGGCCTTCTGGATGGTGCGGGCAAAGCCATCGAACTTGCGCTCTCGCATCTCCTCCAGAAGGAAGAGCTGGGCAAGAAGGAGGGCCGGTGGGTCCTGGCATCTCCCCGGGGAACACAGTCTCCAGTTTCCCCCGAGCCCACCCCACCCACGTGCTCTTGCTGACAGGCACCCGCACACACGCTCTTACACTGTGGGCAAAAAATTTTGTCTTTCTCCAAATGACCGGACCCAGGGTCCCAATATGGGGCACAATCTTCTGCATTAAATTATAACTGCAGGTTTGTCTTGCTGGGTTCAAATCCCAGCTCTGCCACTTACTAGCTGTGTGGTCTTACTGGAAACGGTATAACATCATGGTTTCTCATGCTAATTAAGCTATGGCATGTCATCCATGTGAGGTACACTTCAGTTTCAGAGATGTTAGAAATGCAAACCCGTGTGCATCTTGGAAAACCAACAAAGTACTGCAGATGTGAAAATCTGATGGATAGGACTGGGATGTGACCGGCTACCACATGGTTGTGCAGTATACAACCTGCACACCCATCCGTGGCAGCCCTGGAAAGGAAGCTTTCATAGAAAGCAGAGAAAAGTCTTTTGAATTTTTTTTTCTTTTTTGCGGTATGCGGGCCTCTCACTGTTGTGGCCTCTCCTGTTGCGGAGCATAGGCTCCAGACGCACAGGCTCAGCGGCCATGGCTCACGGGCCCAGCCGCTCCGCGGCATGTGGGATCTTCCCGGACTGGGGCACGAACCCGTGTCCCCTGCATCGGCAAGCGGACTCTCAACCACTGCACCACCAGGGAAGCCCAAGGCTTTTGAATTTTAAGAGTCTCCACCCACAGGGGACTTAGAGAATAAACTATATTAGAGCAGGTCATCTGGAATAATAACTGGTGACTATATCAGGGAAAGAAAACTACTGGATATGAAAATATTACAAATCTGCAGTAATAAAAACAATGGGGTGCTGGTCAAAGAATAGAACAACCAGTTGGACCAGGATGGATGATGGGGAAATGTCATAATTCAAATGGAAATTTAGTGACAGAAGGTACAGCATTGTCAATCAGTGAAAATGGGAAAAGTATTGAAAATAAAGTCGGGCTTTATTTAGAAAAATAATTGACATTTCACCCAGAGGGGTTTCTCAAATACACAAATATCACATCACTGCTGAAAGCATGGCTGCCACTTTGCTGACCAAGGTGGCTGATGTCTCCCAGAAACCCCAGGCTTCCCTGCCAGGACTAAAAGAATTCTCACTTTAAAAATATATACCTTGAAGGACTTTTAAAGCTGCGGGTGTTTAATAACTGTTCATAAAAAGTGGAGAGTTCTCACCAGGAAAAAAAAAAATCTCAGGTTCACAGGTTGCTGGGAGTTGACTAGCATTTACATCTTCTTTTGATTCTCAGACCAATACTCTGTGGGTCCATGGGTATGTGTGCAAAGCACGTTCAAGTAATGCCTTGTATAGGGTGTCTGGAGGGCACGTAAATGCATTCTGTGGTTTGCCGAGGGAAGGACAGTTACAAGTAAAGGGAGACCAGCCATGCAGAACTGGGGGTGGGCCAGTCAACCAGGACAAGTGTCCTCCAACCTTGTGATTTCTGCCCAGTGAAGAGGATGTGTTTTCAGTTTGGGAAATGTATCTTCCTGTCTCCAGAGTTTTAACGGCATCTTCTTTACGCTGGGACAGGCAGGGGTGGGCGTGCCCCAAATCTGAGCTTGGCCCTGGTGTACTGGGTTGAATAGCGTTCTCCCAAAACTCCTATCCACTCAGTGGGAACTTACGATTGTGACCTCATCTGGAAAGAGGGTCTTTGCAGATGTAATCAAGATAACACGAGGTTATACTGGAGTAGGGTGAGCCCTATATCCAGTCTGACTGGTGTCCTTATAAGAAGAGGGAAATTTGGACCCAGACACACAGAGGAGAAGGCCATGTGATGCCAGAGGCAGAGACTATACACTAAGGATGTAGAGGTGATACGTCCACACACCAAGGAATGCCAGGGATTGCTGGCGATCGCCAGAAGTGAGGGAAAGGCGAAGAAGGATCCTTTCCTGGAAACTTCAGAGGGAGCGTGGCCCTGCTCTTGGTTTTGGATTTCTAGCCTCCAGAAATGTGAGAAATTAAATTTCTGTTGGGTTAAGCCATCCAGATACTTTGTTATAGTAGCCCTGGGAAACGAATACACCTGGGATGATGGGCCGTGAAGGCCGATCGGTGTGTAAAGCATTCAAGGCATTTTGAGTCCACGTTTAGAAGAAACAAAACCCAAATCTAACATAAGTGCCTTTTTAGTTGAGAAAGGCTCCAACTCCATTAAGTAATTTAATTCTTTGATCAATTTTTGATCTAGCGCAGTTACATCGTTTCCGTTTTACTAAAATTATTCTCATCAGGATCAGGTTTTTTTTCCTGTGCAAAATTTCAGTCTTTTTCCTTATAAAACTTTCCCAGCAAGCTTTTCCCTTTGTGAATGTCATTATTTCCAGCTGGTTCACCTTCTCCACCTCAAAATGTGCAGACTGCAATATCTACATTGTATGCTTTTGATTCTAGACTGTTTTTATTTCTTGGAGCAAAGCTCCTCCATAGGGAAAAGCTCTAGGAGGTAGATGCAGACACACTTGGGGGATGAAGAATCTGGACCTCCCAAGATAGATTATTTTTGTAGCTATGCAATCTCTAGAGGCTCCACCCCACTGTGTTATGTTTTTGCTTTGATGAGAGAATAGTTACTTGTAAGTTACAGTAACATCAAGGGAATCATGCAGACAATCTCCTGGTTGTCTTCATAAAGTCCCTGAGATGCTATAGAGCAGATGCCATGATTATGCAGGTGATGGGCACCCAGCTGGACCTGGCCCACGTCCCCAGCATACCTTTCCCTGGTGCTACAGCTTGTCCTGGGTTGGGGAACCTAAGATTCCCTTGGGAGTCTGGTGAACCAGTACAGCTCATTGAGATGACCATTTCCCTGTGTGCTTTCCAATCCGTGCACTGAAGCAGGGGGCCAGATGGGCCCTTAGGGGATTCCTAGCCTTGTTTTTTCGTTATTCTTGTCATTGTTGCTTTTTAAAAAAACTTCCCCCACCAGCTTTATTGAGATATAACTGACATATAACACCGTGTAAGTTTAAAGTGTACATGAGTTAATTTGATGCATATATATGTTGCAAAATGATTACCACTTAGGTTAGCTAACCCCTCTGTCCTGTCACATAATTACCATGTCTTTCTTGTGGTGAGAACATTGAAGATCTACTCTCTTAGCAAATTTCAGGTATATAATACAGTACTGTCAACCGTAATCACTGCACTGTACATTAGATCCCCAGAACTTCTTTGTCATTGCTGCTTTGTTTGTTTCCTTTTGCCCCTGGAAGCAGAGGTGGCATAATGTCAGTGGTGCTTCTAGCCTTTTCATAAAAGGCTAAGAGCTGGGAATTCCCTGACGGTCCAGTAGTTAGGACTCCATGCTTCCACTGCAGGGGGCACGGGTTCAATCCCTGGGGGGGAACTAAGATCCTACAAGCTGTATGGAACGGCCAAAAAAAAAAATATAGAAAAAGACATATTCTGGATAAGCTGTGAGTTCTTATCTCCTCCAAGGGGATGTCAGCACAGGCGGCCATGCGTTTCTTCACCTGCTTCCTCGCCACCATGGACTGTTCAGCTAATTTAGTTTTTTTTGAGCACCTACTACATGCCAGGCACCATGCCTCGGACTTTCTGTTTTGTCTCATCCTCGCCCTGATCCTGCAGTGTGGCTATGACTCTCCCCACTTTCCAAATGGAGAAACTGAGGGTTGGAGGGGAGAGGAAGCATGCCCACAGTCGCACAGTGGCCTGAAGAGCAGGACCGTGCAGGTGATGCTGGTGTCTGTCTGTCTGTCTCTCACACACACTTACGGACTCAGGGTTCTTGACGAAGACCTTGGTGCTCCCCATCTGGTACTGGTCTGGCTCCATGTTGACCGCCCGCAGCAAGTGCTGGACCCCCTGACGCTCGTCCCCACGCCAGTGCGGCCACGTCTCGGGGGTCAGAATAGCATACCTGGAGGGGGAGAGCAGGGGAGGGTTTGAGCAGCTAGCAGGGCGGCTGGGTGTTGGGGCCAGGGTGTGTGTGGTGGAGGGCGCCTCACCTCTGCAGGAACTTGGCAAACTGGCGGCGGTAGGCGAAGCCTGCCCGGCGCACCCTGATGTTCTCCTTTAGGCCCAGATACTCCACCTGGTGCTTGACCCTGGAGGGAGGGCAGCCTGAGTCCCCTGGGAGTTGGGGGGGCTGTCTGGATTCGTGCTGGAGGCAGTTTAGGGGGGTGAGTTCTGAGGTCTAGGGAGGGAGGTTCACTGCTGGACACAGGGGCCTGCTTGAGAGTTAGTTTTGTGCATTGGGGGGGGCCTCGGTTCTGGGGGATCTGTGTTCGGGGGTCAGTTTCAGTTTCAGGGGGTGGCACGTGGGGTTTGGGGAATGAGGAGGACTGTGTTAGTCCCTGGGGCATCCTACAGACAGTCTGGGGTCCTCCCTAGGGGTCTTGATCAGTGTTAGGTATAACCCTGGGGCCCTGAGGGGTTTTGCACTGGTCCTAGGGGTCGGCTTGGGTGAGCCCTTTGATGGGTCCCATGACCCTGGGGGGGTTGTGAAGGGAGGGTCAGCTGGTGTGGACTGGCCCAGGCGGGGCGGGGGTGTCACCTGTTCTCCTCCCAATCACGGGGCCTCTTGGTCTCGTTGGGCTTGATGCAGCGGATGTAGTGGGGGGTGCACCTCTTCAGCGTGGATACCAGGTCGTTGGCTTGTTTCTAAGGGAGCGGGGAGAAAGTGGGGGTGGGGAGCACAGATGGGACCCTCTGGCCCCTCTCTCTTCCCACCCTGAATACAAGAGACAGGACACACTGGCTGGGTGTGTGGCACCTGACGGACCACGGGCTCAGGTGTCCCTGGTCCATTCCAAATGTGACTCTGTTAGCACACATCACATGGGGCTGATATCGTGCGTCTACCTGGCCCTCAAACCGAAAACCAGGAGCTCACATGTCTGCCATATTCACCACTTAGCCTGGCACATAATAAGTGCTCAGTGAACTTTTTTTTTTAAATTAATTAATTTATTTTTGGCTGCGTTGGGTCTTCGTTGCTGCATGCGGGCTTGCTCTAGTTGTGACGAGCGGGGGCTACTGTTCGTTTGTGGTGCGCGGGCTTCTCCTTGCGGTGGCTTCTCTTGTTTAACGTTTGTTGATGGAGTAACTGAGCACGCGGGAACATGTTGCCCAGAAATTTCTGCTTGTCCTTTGGGGCACAGTACTTTGGAAGCAGAGAATCATGTGTGTGTGTCTGAGAGGCTAGGGTTGTGCATTTTAGTCCCTCAGGGGAGACTAGAAAGGAAATTATTCCAGGTGGGAGGATCAGGGGAGCAGCAGGAGAGACCCCGGTGTGTGATCACAGCTCTGGGCCAGTGACTGCGCCTCTCTGAGCCTTGGCCTGCCATCTGCCAGATGGGACTAAGTCCCACGTCTGTAAAATGTCTTGTGTTTGCTGCCAGCACTGGTAAGTGCCCCATATATGGTTATTGAAATATTATTAGGATGGGACACCCATGTTCATAGCAGCACTATTCACAATAGCCAAAAGGTGAAAACAGCCCAAGTGTCCATCAGTGGAGGAATGGGTAAGAAAAAACGGTATATCCGTAAATGGAGTATTATTCAGCCTTAAAAAGGAAGGAAATTCTGACACATGCTTGAACCTTGAAGATACGCTCAGTGAAATAAACCAGTCACAAAAGGATAAATGCTGTCTGATTCCATTTATAGCAGGTCCCTAGAAGGGTCAAATCCATAGAGACAGGAACTAGATGGTGGGGGCCAGGGGCTGGGGGAGGGGATGAGGAGTGAGTGTTTCATGGGGACGGAGTTTCAGTTTGGGAAGATGAGAAAGTTCTGGAGATGGATGGTGAGGGTGGTGGCACGAATGCAAACGTACTTAGTGCTGCTGAGATGTACACTTAAAAATGGTTAAAATGGTAAATTTTATGTATATTTTACCACAATGAAGAAAAAAGTGACATGACCAAAATACCAAAAAAACAAAAAACATTAGGATGATGCTTCACTTCTGGATTTAGGAAGTTAGGAGGACATTAAGGAAGCTGGTCCAAGCTCCTTAACCCCAGAGCTGGAAGAAGGCCCTGGTGAACAGAGGGTGCCAGAGGGAGGGGCAGAGGTCCTGGGATGGGGGAGGGATTGACCTTGGAATGAGGGAAATGGACCCATCCCTCCCCATGCCCACCTTGATCTTGGAGCCGGCTGTACTGGGGCGGCCCTTCTTTTCTACATCCAGCTTCTCGGGAAAGAGCATCCGGAGGAAGGCCCTGGGCAGGGATAGAGGGGAGGTCGGAGGTGCAGCTAGAACTTGGATGCCCTCCCAGAGGTGGGCTGTCTAGGTGCCTGGGACCCAGAGGACATGCTGTACAGTACGGTTCTTCCTTAATGCTAGGGGGTGTGATGGTGAGAATCAGAAAGTTGGTTTTGTCCTTCTGGTTCCTTGATTTATTTGTACTGTTACTTTTTCCTCCATGACCATGTATGACTTGGGTAGCAAGTAAAATAGAACAAAGTTAAGCTAAGTGATGCAGCATCTGGGGCAACAGGGGCAGGTCCCCTGGGAGGAACCGTCTTACAGGCACAGGCTTGCACGTGTGTGCAAAGAAATATGGACAAGGATCTTGTCGCTGTAGCTCTGTTTGTGATAACCATAGATGGGCACAACCTAAGTGTCCATCAACAGGGGATCTGTTAAATTCACTCTGGTGAAACCGAGCAGGACCCTGTGGGGCCTTCCCGGAGACAGAATCCCCCGCCATGTCCCCTGCCTCTTGTTTTTAGAAAAGCTTTAGCCTCCCAGGCCTTCTCTGAGCAAATTTAATCAGGAAAGTGAGAACATGCAGAAACAAAGGAAAGCAGCCAAGCAAGACAAAATAATAATAGTTCAGCCGTAAAACAAAGTTAAGGACTTTTAGTTCCTCCTCAAGGGCCATAGATAATATCCTGAGCCATATCCTTGAGTTGTTTTGCAGATATTAAAACCCCCATCAGGTAGAAGAAGGTAACTATATGCTGACCACCAGTGCATAGACCCCAGATTGGCTGGAACCAGAAGGTTGATGATGGAGATTCCAGAAACATCACTCTGTTACCTCACCATCAGCCAATCAGAAAATTGTGCACGGACCTGATCACACACCCTGTGACCCTCTCCCTCACACTGTCTTTAAAGACCCTTCCCTGAAAGCTATCAGGGAGTTTGGGTCTTTTGAGTATGAGCTGCCTATTCTCCTTGCTTGGCCCTGCAATAAACGCTGTACTCTCCTTCACCACCACTTATTGTCAGGGGGTTGGCTCTGCTGCACATTGAGCGAGGGGCCCAAGTTCAGTTTGGTAACATTGTTACATTCACAGCTTCTTCCTCCTTCTCAGTGAGATCTTCCCTAACCACCATAACCCAGAAGAAGTGGACTGCTTAATAGATGCAGAGTATGTGTTTAGGGTGATGAAATGTTTCTGAACCTAATCGTGGTGATCGTCATACAACATTGTGAATGTACTTAATACTTAATGCCACTGAGCTGTATACTTTAAAACGGGTAGAAAGGTAAATTTTATATTTTGTGTATTTTATCACAATTAAAAGAAAGCAAAAAAAAAAAAAATGAAAGAACGATGCCCTTCTCACTGTCTACCCCTTACCAACTTAGTTTTTCTTCACACTCGTCCCAGTGGTTCTCACACCTCAGTGGGCACCAGAATCACCAGGGAAGCTTGTTGAAACACAGATAGCTGGGCCTCGCCCCTGGGGGTTCTCATTCACAGGTCTGGGCTGGGGGCCAATAATTTCTAACAATAATTTCTGGTGATGCTGAGGGTGCTGGTCCAGGGACCCCACTTTGTGAACCACAGCTCTAACTCTGTGCTTTACAATACGGCAGCCATGGGTCCCACGTGGTTCCTGAAGCCCTTATAACGTGGCCTGTCCAAATTGAGATATGCTGTGAGTGCTGAAACACACACTGGATTTCAAAGAGTATGCAGCGTGGAAAAAGAGAATGTAAGTATTTCATCAATAATTTTTTAGTACCGATTGCATATTAAAATGCTACTTTGGGTATACTGAGCTAAAGAAAACATTAAAAAAATTTCACCTGTTTTACTTTCTTAAAAAATTCTTTCACCGTTTAATATTCCACAGAGAATTAGTTCTATGGTAAATCTCTTACTACAATTCTGTTTTTTAAAAAGAACAAACCCTAGACGAAACCTGACCAGCAGATGTGTTTTGTTAGGTACACATAGCTTTCTTTTTTTCTTTCTTTCTTTTGTAAAATACACAAAACAACATACAATTTACCATTTAAATCATTTAAAAATGTACTATTCACTGGTATTAGGTACGTTTACATTGTCGTGCGACACCTTTTTACTTTTTAAGTGTGCTTACCAGAAAGTTTAAAACTACACGGGTGGCAGGAATGGGGATTGACTGCAATGTGGCATGAAGGATCTTTTGGGGTGATGCACGTGTTCCAAACTGGATTGTGGTGAGGGCTGTACAACTCTGAACATTCACTAAAAACCATTTCTTAAAATGGATGCATTTAATGGTAGGTAACTTATACCTGAATCAGGCCATTTAAAAATAACTACGTGTGTGGCTTCAGTTCTATTGGATGTGGAATAATATTGGACAGCATCGTTCTACATCAGTGGTTCCCAAACTCTAATGTACCCATGACTCCTGGGGTCTTGCTAAAATGCAGATTCTGATTCAGTCCCTCTGAGGTGGAGCCTAAGGCTCTATGTTTGTAATCAGCTCAGAGGATGCTGACGTTATTGGTCTAGTAACCATACTTTCAGCACTATACGAACCACTGTCTTAGAACTTTAACTCATGCTATATTCTATTTGCCTTTTCTTTTTTTCTTTTTTTTTTTTTTTTTGGTACGCGGGCCTCTCACTGTTGTGGCCTCTCCCGTTGCGGAGCACAGGCTCCGGACGCGGAGGCTCAGTGGCCATGGCTCACGGGCCCAGCCGCTCTGCAGCATGTGGGATCTTCCCGGACCGGGGCACGAACCCGTGTCCCCTGCATCGAGGCGGACTCTCAACCACTGCGCCACCAGGGAAGCCCTCTATTTGCCTTTTTTTCCCTCTAGTTCAATGTCTGTCTCGCCACTTGGCTGTCAGCTTGATGAGAGCAGCTGTGTTCTCTGACCTGTTCAGTCCTCTACCCCCAAAAGTTCAAATGATGCCTGGTACACAGCAGCGCTTGAATAAAATTTTGAGATATAAAAAGATGGAACCCGGTATGCTGCTGTGATCAGGGAGATGAATCCATACATATTAATACAGAAAAATGCATAGCGAGATGTGTTTTCACTGCGTAAAAAGGGAAGCTGTCCACACCAGCACAGATGCTTGGGTTTGCAGAGGGCAGCGTTGGAAGGGCCATAAGGAACTGCTGCTAGGGCTCCCCCTGTGGACCTCGGGCTACTGTTTAATCAGAACCAGTCATTAGAAACACAGCCACCCCCCCACAAAGTTTATGGCGTGATGGGAGCTCTGAGGAAGACGGGGTGGTCTCTGGGCCTCCCCCGTCCCCACAAGGAGTTGCCCAGAGGCTCCCGCCTGGGACCACTCACTGCTCACTGGTCTGCATCAGCTCTATGAGGTCGGAGAAAAGGACATCACGGTTCCTCTCGCAGAAGCCGTTGACATCATAGGATACCTGGAGGAAGGCGGCGTGGCGGGAGTGAGGGACTTAGGCAGAGGGTCGGGGGGGGGCGTCCTGTGGGGGCCTGCTCTGGGGTGAGAGGACTGGGTGGTGTCTACAGTTCAAAATAGGGGGTCGGGGGCAGCATGGACCTGGGGGCCCTGGAGGTCTGATGTTCAAGGTGGGGTTGGAGGGTTAGGGCTACAGTCTAGGTCAGAGGTGAGGGAAGATGGGGGTTACAGTCCAGATTAGGAGGCGGGGGCTGCAGGCTGGATCCGAGGGATGGGGAGGTGACAGTTAGAGCTCAGACTGGGGGGTGAGGGGCTGCAATCTTGGCAGGGGTGGGCCCCGGGGTTCCACGACTGAATTTGGTGTCAAAAGGTCAGATTGAGCATCTGTATTGGGGTTGGTTGGGGGGCAGGGGGCTGGGGGACTGTGTCAGGAGGGTTACAGCACTGGCTGGGGGCTGGTGGTGGTGGGGGCTTTGGCCAGGCTTGTGGGCTGGGTCTGCCATCCCCAAGGGTGGGGGGCCCTGCATAGTTCCTGTCTGGGCTACTTCCTGCTGAGGGAAAACGGGAGCTCCAGCCCATTTTAGGGATTGGTGGGCTGCAGTATGGCCAGGGGACCCCTGAGGTTCTTCGCTGCCCATGTTAAGGTCAATGGGAGAGTCTTCAGTCTTGTAAGCTGGGGAGGGGGACCATGGCCAGGGTCGGAGGCCACTGGATTTCGAAAGCCTTGGCTAGGGGTCTGTAGGTAGGGGGCTCCAGCCTATCGTGCAGGCAGTGGCTGGCAACATGGCCCTGGGGACTCCAAGTTGAGATCAGAAGGAGGGGGGCTGTGTCCTGGTTCAGGGGGATAATGGGGCTGACAGCTCAGATTGGGGCTTGGGGGTCTGCTGCTTAATTTGGTGTCGATGGGGGGGGAGTTTGTGTCCTGTAAGGGGGGGCACTGTCCTGTTAGCTGCGAGAGCTGTGGGCTTGATCAGGGGCCAGTGGGCTCCACAGCCCTGGCTGAAGGGCCATGGGTTGGGGTGACAGGCCAGTCAGTGGGAGGGGGTCTGTGTTTTTGGCCAGTCGGGGGAGGGCTGGAGAAGGGGGTCGGTGGAGCTCTTCAGCCCTGGCTGGGGGTCTGGACCGAATCCCCCTGGGGCCCATGGGGCGGAGGTGGGGCGCACCTTGCCCGCGTAGTGGTGGATGACGAAGCCGGCACTCCAGCTGTTGAAGTGCTCGTGGGTGCCCACGGCCGCCTGCAGCTTCTGCAGCAGCGTCTGGTCGGCGCCGCCGCCCGTGGCGTGCATGGTGGCGCACACGTCGTCCAGGACGCTCATGATGCCCGGTGGGTTCTGCGGGAGCGGGCGTCGGGTCGGGTGGGCGGGGTGGGCGGGGCAGGGATCAGCCTGGCCTGGCCCTGCCCCCATCTCGCTCATTGGGGAGGGAGAGGAGAGGCTTCCGAATACAAGAGCAAAAAGGTGCTGGTGGGGGGCCCAGCTCGCTGGTGCAGGATAGGGTGGGGGACCCCATAAGGGACCCATGCCTGTATCCCTTCCCCAGACTGAGATGGTGGGGGGACCCATCAGCTTTGACCCCTCTATCCCCAGCAGCCTGCCTGGGGGGGTGTTTGTTGAGTGAATAAGTGAAAGGTGAGCAGGTAAGCAGAGTGAATGGGCAAGGTGGCCGACAGGTATCGTCAGTGGGGCTCCATCTGCCCAAGGGGGAGCATGGGTGAGAAGGGCCTACGGGGGCTGGAAACGCCCCGGCTCTCCCAGCTCTCCCAAGCCCAGCTCCGGGGCCCAGTGAGAACCCCCAGATCTGCCCTGGCCCTCACCAGCTTGTTTTCGATGAGGTCACAGACGATTTTGTTGTTGAAGTACTGGATGGGGGTCCAGCGGATGCCCTCCTGTACGTACTCCTCCTGGTGGCGGCAAAGGGGGCAGGGATGGGACCAGGTGTCTGGGCAAAGGTGCCTGTGTTTCTAGAATTTGAGCTTCAGGAGGATGGGTGAAGGAGGTGTGACAGATGTTCCCCCCCACCCCCCATATAACTCCTCTTCCCATCTCATCACTTAGGACTGTCTCAGATAACAAAGCCCATTCCCCCGTGTGGGGCAGGTCAGAAGGTTCCTCAGGGGTCCGAGAATTGAGCCCCAGTTGCCTGAAGTGTGACCTTCCCATGAATACATCCTATTTGGCTCTTTAAAAATAAATCCCTTTCTGGGGACTTCCTTGGCGGTCCAGTGGTTAAGACTCTGCGCTTCCACTGCAGGGGGCATGGGTTTCATCCCTGGTCGGGAAACTAAAATCCCACATGGAGTGGCCAAAAAAAAAAGAATGGTGGTTTAAAAAAAAAAAAACTCCCTTTCTCACTTCCTCAGTCACGTCCTGGTATTTGCCCTGAAACCTAGTCTCAGGCTCTGCTTCTATGGGACGGGTTGAATGAAAACAGCAGGGATTTTTGTCTGTCCTGTTCATGGAGGTCTCCCTAGCACTGCAGACAGTGCCTGGTACACAGCAGGTGCTCAATAAATAATTGAGGTGTGAAGGTGTGAACAAAGAAGCTATTCCTTAGCCCTTGTCAAACGTTCAGAGGCAGAAAACCTCTCCTGAAGGAAGGAGCTTGGACAGGTCAGCAGAGACAGGTGCCAGTGTGGGGCTGGGGTGTCCCCGGTTGCTTGGCAACCTTCATGGTCCTGCCCCCACCCCCAGTGTCCCCTGCTCCTGGCCACTTGGATGCCCTTGCCCACCTGTTCAGCCTTCAGGGTGAGTTCGATAAAGATCTGCTGTAGCTTCTCGTTGACGAAGTTGATGCAGAACTGCTCAAAGCCGTTTTTCTGCCAAGAGAGGGAAAGAATGCTTCCCTAAGTGGGCTGATACTGGAGGCTCCGGGGCCACTGGGCCACCCTAGAGTGGCCGTGGGCCGGTGGCAGTGTCATACGTACCTGGAAGATCTCAAAGCCGTAGATGTCAAGCACACCGATACTGTACTCCTCCTGGGGCTTCTGCATGGCACGGTTAATGGCCTGTGATGCGGTGGGGACACTAGGTGAGTGGCCTACCGCTCTCTTGAAATGCTCTTAGCCATGTTCACAGGCTGGGTACCCTCCCACCAGTTTCTCTCCTGCCTTCCCCACCTCTGTGCATACCCATACCCCCATCGGTCATTCCTATGAGAAATCCAGGTGTGAGAACATCCGGGTTCCTGCCTTGGGAGCTGGCTCTGCCCCTTAACCACTCTGCACCTCTACTTTCTCATCTTTAAAATGGGTAATAGTAGCAACTCTCTTAGAGGTCTATTCTCTAACAGTTAAATAAACTGGTGCATGGAAAACAGAACCACAGCGGACACGCATTAGGTGCTATGGAATGTTGGCTACTGCAGTCACTATTCTTGACCTTGACGCGTCCCATTCTCATTCACCCCCGTCTAGTCCATCACTTTGTCCTCCTGACAGCACCCCCCGCACCTCGTGGCTCTCAAATGCACCCACCCCTGTCCATCCCGACAGCCCCCATCTCAGTCCAGGCCTGGACGTTTCCAATAGACCCCTCCTTCCTGGGCTCCACGCCACAGCCAGGAAGCCCCTAAATCTCCCATCAGATCACCTCCTGCCCTGTTTGATGCCTCCTACGGCTGGGCATTGGTGAGGTCATGCCCACCAACCGGTCATGACAGTCCAGACGCCGGCCCCGCCCCCCCGCGCCCCGCCCCCCCCACCCCCGCCGCCGGGCTGGTCCGAGCCCAGGGCCTGGTGCTGTCCCCGAGCTCCTCTCCCACCCCCAGCCCCACTTGCCTCTACGAGGAAGTCGAAGAGACGGGAGTAGAGCCCCTTGGCCAGAGCGTCCCGAGTGTAGGCCGCCTGCTCCACGTTCAAGGTCACGTCAATGGACTCGCTGCGCCCGCCCCAGCGGCTGTCCATCTTGCGGCTGGTCAGCTTCTCCTGCAGCCGCCCGCTGTCAATGCCCAGGAGGTAGGCGGGGAAGGCCAAGACTGCCAGGTGATGGGGCGGGTGGGGGGAAGGGAGCAGTCGGTTGGGCTCTTGGGTTTCGTGTGAGCGCCCCCCATCTCTCCCCATTATGCCCAGTGACACCGATCTTGTCCTCCTGGGACCTTACCCCCAGGGGGCCACCCAGGGAGGAAGCAGGTCACACAGGCATACACGCCTCCACCCCGCCCTCCACAGCACCCACACTCACGGTCTGCGCTCTCCACCCGGGCATAATTCCCATCTTCGCAGAAGCTGATGTTTCCCAAGTGCAAGATTCCCGCCACAAGCTGCAGGACCAGCTGCTGGACGTTGGCTGGGATCCCGATGACCTGCATGGCGCTCTGGGGGCACAACAGGGGCAGAGCCTGTGCCACAAGTCCCGACCTCCAGCCTGCCCCCTGGCTGAGGTTTTGGGGGCCATGGCACAGACTTGGGGAGTCAGGACACCTGGGCCTCTGTCCTGGCTCTTTCACTCATTGGCTCTGTAACCTTGGGCAAGTTCCTTCCCCTCTCTGGGCCTTGGTTTCCCAATTTGTAACACGGGAAGTTTCCCGGGGCTGGAGGGGCAGCTGGCGCTCACCAGAGTCTCGCTGAAGTCGCTCCGGTCATCGGTGCCGTCGACCTTGTAGGTGTCTGCTTGGTTGAGGTAGTAATAGTAGTCGGGGGTCATGAGTCCCAGGTTCTGCCGCTGCTCCTGAGAAGCCCCTTCCAGCAGCTGGAGGACAAACGATCCTCACGCATGTGGTGATGGACTGGCACAGCCCTCGTAATCCCCGAGGCTCACTGTCGTGGGCTTCCAAATGCTGACCCTCCCACCGTCTCCCCCCGGGCTCCAGGTGGGGCTCCCTCTGCCCCAGCCCCATGGCCCCCTTCCGTGCACCTGGTAGTAGATGTGGAAGTTCCTCTCGTTTTCATTCTGCATGACCACTCGGGATTTCTCCAGCAAGAAGTTGGAGATCTTGCCCCCGTCTGGCTCCCCACCGCGGCTGAACTGGATCTCAAAGTACTTGCCCTGAACCCGAGAGAGCCACGTCAGCCCTCCCAGGGTCCCAGGGCTGCAGGTGAGGAAGGATTGGGGATCGGTCTTGTGAGCCTGGCCTCTTTGTAGCTCTTCGCCACGTGACCTCAAGTTGCTCTCCTCTCCTCACCTCCCACTTATTGTTCTTTTCACCAGCTCTTCCCTCCAGCCTTTGCTTAAGCTGTGTCCTGGGCCAGGAATGCCTTTTCCTCCCTCTCTGATGATTCAAGCCCTCACTTGGGGCATTTAGCCCTGTGCCTGGCACAGAGAAGTATCACAGTTTATTGACAGCTCCCCAGTCCCTTCATCATAACACAGAGGCTTCCATGTCTCTGTGGAATGCTACTGGTTCCAGTGATCCTGGGTGTATCCCATATGTTGTCCCTGAGCCCAGAGCAAGGGACCCACACCATCTTTGGTCTCTGACACCATCTGGATTCCACTCTGGCTGGAGGTTGGAAGGCAGACAAGCCCCTTATTTCTCCTTTCTGCCACCTACATCCAATTACAATACAAATGACATCATCATACTACACAATTAAACACCTATAATGTATGACAAATACTTATTCTATTGTATAATAAAACTATATAAAATAAAATAGAATGACATATTTTTGAGATTCATTCATGTTTTGGTGTGCATTAGTAGTTTGAAAACACAGACTGTGTGATTCCATTTATACGGAGTTCTAGAACTGCTGAAACTAATCCACGGTGAAAAAAAAGAAAATATCAGAGTGGTTGCTTCTGGGGTAAAGTAGGAGTAGAGATCAACTAGAAAGAGACAAGAGGGAATTTTCTGGAGAGATGGTGATGTTCTGTATATCAGTAGGGGTGTGGGTTGCACAGGTGTATGCATTTGTCCAAACTCAGTGAATGGTCCCCTTCAGATTTATATATTTTGCTGTTAATTTAAAAGAAATAAAAGAGAACTGCAAAATTATATTGGACTATAATTAATGATCTACATGCTGAAGTGTTTGGGGGGAAAGGTATGATGTCTACAGCTTAGTTTGCAGTGCATCAAAAAAAAAAAAGTATGATGGCAGCTGGGCCTGTGCGTCTGGAGCCTGTGCTCCGCAATGAGAGAGGCCATAGCGGTGAGAGGCACGCGTACCGCAAAAAGAAAAAAAAAAAAGGATGAATGGAGATACGATTAAGCAAGTATAGTAAACTATTAGTGGTAGAATCTAGGAGATGGGCATACAGGCGTTCACCGTAGTATTCATTCAACTTTTCCATGTATATGAAAAATTTTACAATAAAATGTTGGGGAAGATACTTCAAATATAATTACATTATAAAATATATTAGAAATAAAAATAGAGCTAATAACTATAACTAATAATATTTAGGGAAATTAAAAAATATCATTAGTGTCGTAATTCATTAATCCGGTTCCACGTTCAGGCATTTACTGAAATTATCGAGGTCTATGAGATGGATATTAACATCATCCCCATCCCAGCAGAGGAGCCCCACAAGGTTACATTGTTTTTCTTTGTCCAAGCCACACTTCTAAGCCGTGACAGAAACTGATGACAAATCCAAATCCGTTTACCTACTCTGTCCTCCATTAGGCTCAGCATGGACCTGACACAAAGAAGGACTCCAAGAACCATATGATGAAAGAAAGAATGAACGAAGGAATAAATGGGACCTGAAATGTGAATAGGAACAGACGTAGCCTGGTTGCAGCCGGGGGAGGAGTGTTCTTGAACACTACACAGACATGTCATGGCCTCCACAGATATGCTGATGGGGGACTCTTTTTCAGATGAACCATGAACAGGAAATGAGTCTCCCAGTAAGGAGCAGTATTTCCTGTATTCTTGAGAATACAGGTGGGAGAGAGAGAGAGAGGGGAGGGGGGAGGTCAGTGAGTCAGTGTGGAGGGAGCATGTGCTCCAAGCAGGCTGCAGAGACTCACAAAGCGACTGGAATTATTGTTGCGTACAGTCTTGGCATTGCCGAAGGCTTCCAGCAGTGGGTTTGATTGCAGGATGATGTCCTTCACATGCTGGGGAAAGAAGCAGGTGGGGGTGGGAAGAGGTCAGACTGACGGGGGGGCGGTGGGAGCTCAGGGTGGGGGGGATGAAATACCGCGCAGAGTGGGGAAGACTCAGCCCTTCTTTCTGTTTCGCCTTACCTGGACCTTCTGGCCTCCGCCCGACACCTTGGAGATGTAGCCCATGATGTATTTGGCTGCCACCGTCTTCCCAGCTCCACTCTCTCCACTGGGGATGGGTGAGGGAAGGAGTCATGAGTGACCAGGGGTGGGGGAATTGCTCTTTCAACTGTCTGATCAATCATTCATTCATTCACTGAATGAATGACACCTACTGTGTACCAGGCAATAGTCCAGGCACTGGGGATACAATAGTGAACAAGGCAGATCCAAGTGCCTGTCTTCCTGACATTTAGATGGGACAGATGGGCGATAACAGAATGAATACATAAAATACATCATGGGTCAGATGGTGACAAGAAAAGTAAAGCAGGGCCAGAGGCGGAGAGGGGCAACAAGGCTCTGTTTGGATCAGGAGTTCCTAGTACCCCTCCCTGGGGTGATGATGCTGTTTTAGCGGGACCTGGGCACGAGGGTCTGGGACCCCCACTCCGTACCTGATGATGACACACTGGTTCTCACAGTCAATGAGCATGTTCCGGTACATGTTGTCTGTGAGGGCATAGATGTGCGGGGGATTCTCGTACTGGGCCTGGCGGGGGAGGTCTGGGCTCAGCCTAGGGCTAGGGCCCTGGGGGTCCTGGGGCTGTGCCTCCCACCCGGCCCCGGCCTCGGCCTCACCGCGCCCTGGTAGAGGTCGATCTCACGGTCTGTGAAGTAGGGCATCTGCTTGAAGGGGTTTACGGAGATGAGCACGGAGCCGATGTAGGTCTGGTTGGGGGAGGGTTAAGGGCCATGCAGTGTCCCAGCAGGCTTTGTCCCTCAGATGCACCCTGGGTCTCTTAGGAAAAAACTGATCTGGATCCAGAATGGGGAGAATAGAATATGCTGTGGCTGAGCTATCCCTGGGGCAGAGGGAGCAGTGAGGGCCAGGGCCACCCCCAACCGGGGCCCCGCTGTCACTCCGCTGTCCCCTGTCCTAACACCTAGCGCTCTTACTGCCCATCCCCCCACCCCATTTCTGTGCTCAGTTATGTGTGTCCCTTCCATGCTTCAGTCCCTCTGCCATCCTTCTCTGCTCTCATCCGCACACCATCTCTCCATCCATTGGTCAGTCATCCTCCTGTCCCTCTGTCTTTCGTCTGCCCACCCCGCCCGCGGCCCAGGGTACAAAGATGTAGTCGTCCATGAAGCGCTTGCGGAGGTTGCCCACGATGGCGTCCTCGGTGATCTGGGGCAGCAGCACCATGTCGTCCACACCACTCTGCTTCACGTTGTGGCTCTGCCAGTGGAAACGCTCCTTGCTGCCCTGGGGGTGGGGGCCGCGGGGTGGCGGTGAGCCCCTGCAGGGGGCGTGGCGGGGGATGGTGCCTCAGCACCCCCTGCTGGCTCACCTCCATCATCAGCTTCTGATGCTGTCCCCTTCCCCACCACCTCCCTTCCTTCTTCTGCGTCTCCGGGACACCAGGAGAGGCAGGCAAGGTCTAGTCCCAAAGGAGGAGGCCAGACAGAATGACAGCTCGGATACATCCCTCAACCCTCTCTTTTGGTCCCTCCATGCTTCCACTTAGTATCCCGTTGCCATAGAGGAGACAGTGATGCCTGGCCCAGCAGCGCAGAGTGTGCTTGGGACTCTGGTGGCTGTGGGAGGAGAGGAGGGTATCAGAGAAGGCTTGATGGCGGAGTCCCCACCCTGCTTCTCACATCCCCAGCCCTGCTCTCCCTACCTTGGCCCAGGCTGAGTCCCTGACTTCTCCATGGCATTTGACCTGCTGCCACCCCTTCCACCTGGAGATGGATTCCTTCCTCCCATTCCCATCCTCCTCCCTCGGGGTCATCCTAGCCCATCCCTCTGAGATTCTCTCAGCCACCATGTGTCTGTGATCTCTGCTTCTGTGCCTGGCTGGGACTCTGGTCCTCAGCTCGCACAGCCTTCCCACCACCCCTGCCGTGGGCTTCTCCATCCTCAGAGAGTCAGCTCCTGCACCTTCCCAGGCTCCCACTTTGCCTTCTCATTTCCTCCCTCAGCTTTTCTTCAGATGACACCTTCCTTAGGCCCCAACGAGGAGACTCAGACACAGGCGCTCCTCAAAACCCTTCCTCCAGGAAGCCTGCCAGGAATGCTCTCTCCTTTCAGCCCAAATGAACTCATCCAGTGCCTAAAACACTCAAGCACACTGGCTCTCTCAGGCCCCCTCTGCCTCCATTCAATATACCCCTGTCATGGAGGAGTCCAGCACACAGAGTGATGGTGGCTTGGAGCTCTCCTGTCTGGTGAACTCATGCTCAGACAAGATGTCCCTCCTCTGGGAAGCCCCTTACCCGCCCCAGACCTGGAGCTCCTGGAGGGCAGGGATTGGGATTGAGTCCTTGCTAGTCCCAGCAAGGAGGACCTATCGAACAAACAAGGGACAAGGGCAAAGAAAGAAACCCAGCTTCAGAGGAAAAACCCCCAAGAGCAAAGATGCTGGGAACCAAAGTCAAGTCTTCAAAGATGACCAGGGTTTGCCAGGCAGATTCTGGGGAATGGAGATGGTGCGCTGGGCCCATCTGGGAAGGAATTCAGGCAGGGATCGAGCAGGAGGGTCAGGGGTCCAGATGCGCAGGCTCAGCGGCCATGGCTCACGGGCCCAGCCGCTCCGCGGCATGTGGGATCTTCCCGGACTGGGGCACGAACCCGTGTCCCCTGCATCGGCAGGCGGACTCTCAACCACTGCGCCACCAGGGAAGCCCCGAGAAAGGTTTTGATCAAGAGCAGGGAGAAAGGGTTCACCAGGCAGAGTGAACTGCCTGGGCAAATGTGCAGACGTGTGACCGAAGCAGGAAGAGAATTCAGAGGAGGGGGGTGGGCAGGGCTCAAACCCCTGAGACTGCTTCCAGCCTGAATATTGAGAGTGAGGTTTTCATATGACAAATACCATCTCATTTTTCTGTCTATGGCTTCCCATCATTGCCACCTCCATGCATCCACTCTACAAAGAATTCCTGAGCACCTACTTTGTGCCGGTAACTTAGGACTTTGGGAGGAACTCTTTCAGTGCCTCACCGTGTTGCCTCTAAGCCTTTGCACAGGCTGAGCCCTCTGCCCAGAACACCCTTCCTGCCTGGCTAATGCCAACCCATGCCTTAAGGCTTGGCTCAGGGGACGCCTCCTCCGAGAAGACCTCCCTGACTCCAGGACAGGTCAGGTGCTCCCTCGGAACCCCCCAGCCCCCAGGCATCCCTCACCATAGCCCCATCCACGTTCTGGACGTCATGCACAGTAGCTGGGCTGTACTGCTCCTGGGGGCACTTTAAGAATTGTGGGGGAATTCCCTGGTGGTCCAGCGGTTAGGACTCCACACTCCCACTGCATGGGGCAGGGGTTCAATCCCTGGTTGGGGAACTAAGATCCCTCATGCTGCAAGGCGCGGCCAAAGGAAAAAGAATCGTGGGAGCATATTTGGTTGTTCCAGGGATGGGGACATGGCTGGGGACATGGCTGGCATTTAAGGGGGCCATAGGTCCCCTTAAATTTGCACATGTACCTAATTACATTATTTTACAAATACATAATCGTCCTGCCCTCAGCTCCCCACCCCAACCCAGCAGAAGTTCATGTAAGTGACAAACCTGTTTATAACCATTGGAACCGAGAACCAAAACCTATTTTATGTATAAGCAGAAGACCTATGTATTTTTTGCATGGTTGATACCCACTGCATTTTACAGGAAAGTGGCTATTGCGTAGCAAGGGAGGATTTAGTTTTGTTCAGATTTCACTAAGAAATGTCCAGCATTCGGAAGCTCATGCTGCTAGTGAGGTTAACGTGTCCTGCTTGTGGCGGGGGGGCTGTCTCGCTCGCTGAGACGCACCTGTGTCCAGGTGTGAGCACCTGGCCACTCCAGTGGACGTTCTTGGGCCACTGGCCTGAGCACTTTCATCTTTCCATGCAATTTTATTCTAAATAACTTTCTCCTCGCCTTGCAGGGGGCCACATTAAGTGTTTTCGGAAGATGGAAGTCTGTGTGTTTCACTATTCCATTTCAGCATTTCAAGGGCACCTGCCAGGATGCTTGTTATAAGAAGGGGGTGCTGGATGTGATGCTCTGAGAACCCCAGGATGCAGTGGGAAGGGTGGGGTGGTGGGAAGACAAGGTTGTGAGAGCAGGAGGACGGAGGTGTTGGCAAGTGTGCCCAGGGCAGAGGCTGAGGTTGGAGGAAGCCAGGACCTGGGGAGGCCTGGAGGTGACAGGGGCTGGTTGGGAGAAGCAGGGAACTGTTGACCGGACCCCCAGCTGCTGAAGAACTTCCACGCTCACTGGAGACTCAGAGGGACCCCATGGAGAGCGTTGTTGACCTCAGGGTCAGAAGTCGGATCTAGAGGTCAGGGAGAGAGGACTGCTTTTGGGGAAGAGGGAAAGAGACTTCGGGGAGAGGAGGGGTCAGGGGAGTGTATTTCCTGTTTTCAAGATGGGGAGGCTCTCCAGTGTGTTGGTGAGAAGAACCCATGTAATTCGAAATTCAGGGGTGAAGTGGTGTCATTCACGGACCTGGTGGGGTTGCTCGTTCCCTGAGTTGGTGTGGGGAGGTTGGGTAGGGGTGTGTAGGGGGAACTGGAAGTGGATTCTCTCTCTGGAGACCTCAAGGGGTGGGGCTTGGGTGGTAACCATGGTAACCGAGAACCATACATAACAATAGTTCACACCCCACTGGCACTTATTCTGCGCCAGACTCTGGTTTAAGCTTTTTTCAGTGAATTACCTCACTGCATCCTCTGGGCACATGCCGAGGTCAGTACTCTGATTAGGTCCATTTTGCGGAAGAGAAAACTGTGGCCCAGAGAGGTTAGGTGTCCTCCGCAAGGTCACACAGCAGGAAGGGAAGCCGGGTCTATGTCGGGGCTGGGGGGTGGCCGGGGTTGGTTCTTCAGGTCATATGAGGACAAGGAGAAGACAAGATTGGTCCTGTCCACGGTTTCCCCTTTGGGGTCACCCCAGTCCCCATGCTCTTGGGACCCTCAGGCTCACCTGAGACTCAAGACCACTTCCTTTCTCTGAGGTCAGAAGCCCTGAGGCTGGCTGTGTCTGGCTGGCTCTCCTGACCCCGAGGACTTGGTTCCTCTTCCTGTCCCTTCCTCCTTCCCCCACCCAGTTGAGTGGGCCTCTGCCTCTAGTGGTCCCTGTTATCTCTCCCTCTGTGTCCCGCCCCAGGCACCCAGGACCCCCAGATCCATCCTAGCTCTATGTGATCACAAAAACCACGGGGTTGTTTGTGGCAGAGCGAGAGGTTTTCCTCAAGAGGGTACAGTGTGAGGGAGGAGAGTCGACGATTTTGGCAAGGGATGGATTGGGTGTGAGGCCTGGCTTAACAGTCGGCTCCGTTGACCCCAGGGAGGCCACTTCATTTCTCCAAGCCTCAGTTGCTCCATCTGTAAGATGGATTCCATAATAAATCTCCTCTGTGGGTTTGCTAGGGGAAATAAATGAGCCAGTGCTGAGAAAAGATGCACTGGGGTGCCTCAGGAAATGGCAGCCGGTGGCCCCAAGAGCACTTAATAGAAGTGATCAGTGGCTTGACAGGATAGAGGAGCTGGTCGATGTAGACTCGTTGAATGAATAAATGAACGAAGTATCATTGGGATGAGACTGCCCCCTGCCCTGTGTCATGGGTGTCCATCTCTCTGTGACCCCCAAGTCTCCAACCGTCAAGTTGAAGCTGTTTGTTCCTTCCTTGGAGGGTGAGGGTACCACAAAGAGGTTGTGGTCATAGTTGACCGCAAGTCAAGGATGACTCAACTGGCTGGGGTTCTTGTGAAAGATAGTCAGGGGTCAGAGGTGGCTGGGATGGGAGTGGGGACGTAGATTCTAACTTCAGCTCTTCAGAGAGGCTCCCCTCAACCCACCGCAGAGGGTGTGGAGGGGTGGAGCTTCCCTGGTGCCAAAGGAGGGAGGGCCAAGGTGATGGCTCCTGTGGGGCTGGGGCATTGGGGCCCTCTAGTGAACACACTTCCTGAGCCCCTACTGTGCACGGAAGTAGGTGGGGACCAGGCCTAGACTCTGCCCTTGAGTAGTTCAGAAGCAAGTTGCCCAGAGGAGACAGTGATCCCAGTCAGACGGTGCTAAGGAGAGCTGAGGCAATCAGAGAAGGCTTCCTGTAGGAGGCAGGCTTTGCAACATGAACGTCCCAGACCGTGTCAGGGGTGGCAGCAGGAGCCATGGGCCAGGAAGGCCTTGGGTGTGTGTGGGACACCAGGATCCTAGTTTCTTTGGAATAGAGAATGAGGCAGGGGTGGGCAGCCTGGAGAGTATGGGGGTCAGCCCATACCCCCAGGTGGCCTCTTACCTGGCAGGAGGAGGAGGAGGTTGTAGGTCAAGGTGGCTGTTAAAAGTGTGACCCTGGGGATCACTGAGTTGAAATCCTCTGCTATTTTGGGTTGTACGGCAGCTCGCCTAACCTCTCTGCCTCTGTTTTCTCATCAGGCAAATGGGAATATTGAGGGCCATGGACCTCACGGGGCAGTTGTGCAGATTCAACAAGGCCAAGCTTGTCAAGAAGAAACACTAGCTTCCCTCCATCGGCAGCAGCAGCAGCAGCGGCAGCCTGAAGCTGGCCGATCCCACAGGCATGGGGCACAGGGTCAGGAGGAAGGGCTGGATGAGGGTTTTGCAACTTGCCCTAACTGCTCTGGCCTCCCTGTTCCTGGGTGGTGATGAGCAAAGCCCCAGACTGGAGAAAACAACGAAACAGCCACTTCCTTCCTCGCCGGGGTCCTGTGCACTGTGGCTGCCAGCCAGCAGAAAGGCAGAGGCGAAGCTGCTCTCCAGCCCTGGCCACGCCCTGGCCCCCCGGTGTGCCCCTGGAGCCTTGGTCCTACTCAGTGGGGTTCTGGGGCTACACCCTGTGTTTGTACACCATGCAAACAACATTCTCGTCTCTAAAGGCTCTCAGGTCTCCCCCTCCCTTGGGAGGGGTGTCTCAGTTTTCTTTTGGCCTAAACAGAGGCTGTTCTCCAACATGTGGGGACCCTTGTCCTTCTAGAGTCTTTCTTCCTAATTCTCTCTTGACCTCCCAGCCTTTTCCATCCATCCCCATGGCCGCCGCCCCTCGGTCAAGCAGCCGCATCACTGGTCTCCCTGCTTTATATCTGTACTTTCAGAACAACCACGATTACCCTCAGGTCACCACCATTATCAACCGAGGACAACAGATGGCTGCCTGTACCTGCCCCCCCAACCAAAGCCCAACAGAAACTGCTGATAACCTCAATGCCAGCACCACCAGCTCACATCAGACAGAAAAACACTGACGGATTCCACCACCTGTTTCCCCATCATCACTCACCACCATCACCACTTATTATCACCAGCACCAACAACCCATAATAACCAACCACCATTGACAGTAACAACCGCGATTGCAAGATAGTAGCCATCAACAACCACACATGACCCCTTAAAGCAGCAGTCAACCATACCCCTTTCCAAAACCAGGGACGCACCACCACTAGTCCCAAGACCGTCACCCCAAATCAGCAATGAACGACCAACGGCAAACAAACATCATCGTGACCACCTGACTTCAAAGGATGGCCAGCTGCCATCGTTCCACAGATCAACCCTCCAGCTGAAGACAACCAACCGCCAACCACCAACATTCAACACTCGCCAGCACCAAAAGCAACCATTACTATCACCAGCCCACCCACGAGAACCGTGGGCACCACCAACTTGGGACAACTGACAGCAATGACCACCATCACAGCCAATGGCACCAACAACCCAACTCCTCTACGGGAACCAAGAAGGAGGCACATCCACCCACCACCACCGCTAACCCCCACCGTGAATGAGCGTCACCCACAGCGGCAGTTACCGTGCATTGAGCACGTATTATGTGCTCTTTAAAGCACTTTACGAACATCGTTTCACTGAATCTTTCGACACTCTTCCTGGCACCCATGACACCTCCAGGAAGATGTCAGCACCCCTAGACAGAGGGATTGGCCTCATGGATGGATTCCACTTTTTTTTTTTTTCTCTCCCTGTGGTCCTCTTGCATGAGTTTCTCCCTTCCCAGACACGGTTGGCCAAGCAAATCATTGACTAAGCATTTCACACAGCTTCCTCAAGAGGGGCTGCTTTTCTCTCAAGTAGCAAATCATTTCCTGTGTTCTTTTGATCAAGGAGTCTACCTGGCTTGGCTCTGTCTGGGAAGAGTTTCCATCCCAAGCCCAGAGCTCTAGCTGGTGGTTTGCTTGTGAATTAATCAAAGGGGTCCTTGGACAGTGATGCCCAATTTATCACTGACTTTCTGAAATAAGACATTCTCTCTCAGGCTAAGGCAATCCTTGCCTCCACCTTGGTTAGCCGCCTGCCGCAACTGCCAGAAACACTACAGGTGTCACCACCAGCTCTGTGACTGTCCCAGCCACCCACCCTCATTAACAGAATGACAAAAAATGAAAGCTGAAGTGGTTTGCAGAGGCACGGAGTCGTGGAGTGACATAGCCAGCCCAGGCTCCCTCTTGATGTGTGTGACATGATACTACTGCATCTAGACCCAGGACCATGACAGTCTCCCCAACCCTGTCACCACTGGCATCATCAGACCTCAGTCTCCCCAGGTGGCAATGCTTCTGGCTGCAGTGTTTTTCCCTGCCACCCTCCCGGAGAAGGGTACCGGTGGTGGGACGGACATGCTGCATCTCACCAACTCCTGCTTCTGTGATTGCTACAGCCAGACCACCCCGTCGCCCACACCAGCATGCTGTCACGCCACCATCACTGCAACCCACCGCCCATGTGACCCATCTGACACAGCTTCCCCTCCCAGCTGTGGACGCAGAGGGGCTGAATCCCAAACCCTCTGAACGTTCCAGTGGAGAGATTCCCCCAGACACCTTCCACATCTTGACAAACTTCCAAATATGACATATGTGGGAACTGAGACTCACAGAGGGGAAGTGACTTGCCCAAGGCCACACAGGAAGGTGAGGCACCAAACTCGGCTGGGAACTGGGTTCCCTAAGCCCCAGGAAAGGGATCTGTCCCTGTCCCTGCAGGCACTGTGTGATCCCTTAGGACCATCTTCTGTCCTCCAGTTACTGCTCCGTCCTTTGGTGCCCCATCCCCATTCTGGCATCCTGTCCACCAGCCGATGGGAGTTTGGTCCCCTGTGAGGGATGCTGGCAGCACCTGAGCTGCACAGAGGGACCCCAAAGGGTCTGCTGTGCCCATTCTCATCATCCCACTTTCTGATGGTGGCCTCTAGGTGCCTCCACCTGGCTGGTGCCGCCACCCCTGCACTTGAGGGCCCACCCTGAAGGACTTACCATGGTGGGGGCTGGTGTCTGGGTCCCTGGGGGATGTCTGAATGGGTCGTGGCAGGGATGCAGGCTCAGAGGGCTCCAGGGGGCGGCTTGGGCATGGCCCTGTTCCTGCTGCTTCAGCGGACTCCCAGACCTAGTTCCTCTTATGACAGCCCCCTTCTCACTTCCTTTGGCGGGAGGGGCCGCGACTAGAGGGGAGGGAAGCTGGGCCTGGGGGGCGGGGAGAGAGCCCAGGCAGGGCCGAGGGAGCTGGTTGTTTGGGGCTCTGAGCCTGAAGGGAGAGGTTAAGGATGGATGACAGCCGCTGTCAGACCCCAGAAAGCCGCTTCTCCAACTCCTCTGGGACGCGGCTGCAGCAAACTGCGCTGCAGGTCAGCTGGCTGCAGGACTGACTGCTCCTTCCTGGGCTTCGAAACCACTTCAGATGTATGTCTCCTCTGGGCATCCCCGAGCAAACTCCCACCTCCAGAGCCGCTTCGGCTGGTCCTTCCTCCAGAAGGGACCTCGGGAGCCAGGTGTGTTTGTGTCAAGGGGAGGGCAGCGGGAGTGGCGGGTACCAAGAACTGAGAGCACCTGGAAGGTCCCAGACTTCGGATGTCACACCTGGAATTAATGACCCCCAGGTCTGTTACTTCCGGATCTCCCCATTTTGTCATCGTAGAACGGCGGCACCTGGCACACGTGGGATCCAAGGGTCGGCCCATCTCCGGATCTTTGGGAGACCAGCAGGAAACGGCAGTTCCTAGAGGCTGTCATCTGATACACATCGAGGAGGTAGCGGGGGCAGAAGCCGACCCTGGGTGAGCCTGGCAGGGAGGGCTGTGACCAGGGGTATCCCTGGGCTCCCGGCAGCACACCACACCCTGCCTAGAGGCTGGCACGCCTCGGCGCCCCCTAGTGGCCACATCTGGGGAGAAGCCCGTTTCTCCCTGGACCTCCTGCGAAAGTTTGCTCAACCGACTGGCTTGGCTTCCGCAAACCTCAGCAATGCTTCCAGCCACTAGGAGTGAAGAGTCTGGAGGACCCCCACCTCGTTGAGGGCGTCAGGGGAGGCTTCTGGGAGGAGGCGATGTTTGTGCTGAGAGGTGAGTTGGAGTTAACTAGGTGAACAGGGAAGGGGAGGGTACACCTGGCAGAGGAAACAGCTCTAGCAAAGGTCCCAAGATGGGAAGAGGGTAGGGAGATTGAGGGACTTCCGGGAGTCCAGCGTGACTGGAGCCTGCAGAGTGACAGGGAGTGTGGTGGCTGGAAGAGCAGGCGCCAGGCTGTGTTGCTTAGAGCGCCTCCGTGAGAAGCTGTATTTTTGACCTAAAATCACTGGTTTCTAGTCTGTGTTGGAACAAGTCCCCTTTGGCCTGTTGGGGCCGACCCGCGGGGGGCTGTGGTCGCTTGCAGGATCGGGGGTAGGGGACAGCTGAATGTGACCCAGTCTCACTGACACACACCCCCCCACGCACGGAAATCTACACAAGACAGAACTTTATTGATGTAGGGCTTCCTGGCGAGGGGTGTGTGGGCCCCAGGGCAGGGCCTGTAGCACCATGATGGGGGTGGCCTGGATGACATGGTCCCCCTGGGGCAGGCAGGGCACAGGATGGGGTGGATCTTCCCAGCTCTGCCTCCCGCTGTAGCTGGTCTGGTTAGGTGGAGGGTGTCAGGGAGGTCGTGCTAATCCCCTCCCCCGTGGCGGACATAGATTCCCCCCCAGCTCAGAGTGGAGGAGTAGGGCAGTGCTGGGGCGGGGGGCAGGGCACCGGCTGACCCCCTCCCCACCCCCACTCTTCACAGTACATATTCCGATCAAAGGCGGGGGTTGTGCTGGGGGTCTCCCTAAGGGTGGGTGGCAAGAGCATTAGGGCGAACAGTTGTTCCCACCTCAAACCCACCCTGGAGGGGGTCTCATTCTGAACTGGGAGACGGGAAAAGGAGGGGCCGTGGGCGTGGCCAGCCCCTCTCCATCCCCCTCAGCCAGGAGCCCCGCAAGAGTTCCCAATAAATAACTTCCGGCTCCGTCTCACCCTTCACTCCCAGCTCCTGCCCCCCTCGGGCTCCTTCAGGCTGGCCAGCTGCAGGCCTGGTCGCCCCACCCCCATCCCCAGCCGGCCCCCAGCCTTGGCTCCGAGGACCGTGCGCCCTCTAGCGGCCTTGACAGGTTTTGCAGCACATTTGGCGGAAGTAGGCTCGGCTGCAGAACTGAAATTTCAGCACCAGGGGGCAGTAGGCGACCTTGTTCACATCCTTGCACTCTGGAGGGGGCGGGAGAAGAGTAGGTGAGGGGAATCAGGTCTCAGCACCCCTTCTGGCAGCGGCGCGACCGCAGGCTGCACAGCGCTTCCTAGCTCCTCTGTGCCTCGGTTTCCTCACCTCTCAAAGGGGGCTTATACCAGTAACTATGTCATTAGGTTGTTTTGAGGATGTTGGGAGGGAAGTGCAGGTCTGGGGCTGGGACACCGTGCTACACCACGAGAAAAGTGTTCCTTTTCCAGTTATCTGTTTGGAGCTGTAATCCTTGCTCGTTTCCCTTTGTAACAGACTGAGGACCTTGAGCTCCAGAGCAGTCACTCCTCTCAGGGTATTTGTGCAGTTTGTGTTCAGGGTAATTGACAGTCTGTTCATGACAATGGACCAGGGTTCCCAGTTAGCAGTTAATGATGTATGACAGGGCCCGGTGCTAATAAAGGGCTTCACGTGGATTATTTTAGTCCCTCTCCCTAACAGGGCACTCCCTCAAGTGAATATATTAAACGCCTCTTGATAGATAAGAATACGAAGGCACGGAGGTGGAATGTGAATCCAGGCAGTTTGGTTCCGGTGCCCTCAGTAAGTAACCTATTGCTCTCTATGAAACATAAATTTACTTAGGTAGAAAAAAATGGGTATATTTAAAGCAGTGGTTCTCAAGGAGATGCGATTTTGCCTCCCAGGGGACATTTGGTGATGTCTGGAGACATTTTTCAGTTTTCACCACGGGGAGGAGGGGTACTATTGGCATGCAGCAGGTAGCGGTCAGGGATGCGGAACCCCCGACAATGCATAGGGCAGCCCCCGTGACAAGGAATCATCTGGCCCCAAACATGAATAGTGCCTGAGGCTGAGAAACTGATTTAAAGAAAAATATCGGGCAGATAATGTTCTACATGGAGATGATCAAGGTGAAGGTCATGGAGGTGGCTGGAGGAATGACCTGAGTTTGGGCCCCCAGAAAAATCAGGTGCCTACAACGCCTGGCGCACAGTGGCACCTAATACATGTTGGCAGGCAGGGAATGGTGAAAGATGGTCTGGAGAAGACAGAGAAAGGCATTTCCGTGGTTGCAGAAGCTCTAGGGCCAGTGGCCTGGAGCCCCAGCTCTCCTGTCTATGGCGTCCTCTGGACAGGACCCTCCTGGTTCCCTCCCCGCCTCACATACCTTCCAGGCCGTCGCCGGGGGGCGCGCTGTCACACTTGGCCTCGCACTGCTGCGTGGCGGGGGGCCGCAGGGCGTCCGCGCACTCGCGTGAGGGCTGCCCTGTGTGGCTGGAGCAGCGCACCGGGCGCTGTTGCTGCCCGAAGCCGCACTGCGCGGAGCACTGTGGGGAGTCGCGGATGAGCCGCAGCCCAGCGCGGCCACCCACCCTGCCACCCGTGCCCTGGTTCCCGCCCTGCAGGGCGCGCCCGCCTACCTCACCCCACTCTCCCGCCACCCAGCGGGCCGGCGGGCAGCGGCGCAGGTTGCAGCGCATGGTCGCCGGCGGCTTGGCCGCGGGCGGGCAGTGCGTGGGGGGCAGTGTGGCGCGGTGATCTGCGCTCTTACAAAGGACGACACGGTGGCGGAGGCCCGGCCCGCAGCTGGGGGTGCACTGCAGTTGGAGGGGGCGTTTCATGCTCAGTGGGCGCCTCCCTCCCCGCTCACACAAGGAGTAGGAAGGATGCTGGTCCGCTGGGAGGTGAGGACGGTACAGCTAACTTTGGACCAGTCACGGTGGGGGCCGGGGGGCTCACTAGGGCTAGCGGGAGTGGGGAGGCGCCTCAGTGTGCACCCGACATGAGCAACCCAGGCCCCTCCCTGCTCTGCACAGGGCGGGAAGGGGCGGCTGACCTCAGACCAGTCGAGGGCGGCCCACTCTGGAGGGCAGGCCGGGCCGTGGCAGGCCTCCAGCACCGGTGGGCGCGGCTGCGGGCAAGCGCTGTCGTCCAGCGCCTTCTCCTCGGCGGCCGACACGCGGCGCTGGCACACGACGGAGCGGCTGCGCACGCCCGCATCACAGCTGCGGCTGCAGCGCGACCAGTTTCCTACGACCCAGCTGTGGGGGGAGGGTTAGTCTGAGACAGGACGCCGGGCAGGCCACCCTGAGCTTGGGGCACGAGCAGATCCTCCTCCTCGTCAACAGGTAACATCATTGTGGAAGCTGGCACCGGGATGCCTGTTGCCCCCGTGCCCCACACCTCGAACTCAGAACAACTTTCTTCTGCACCCACATTGGGGGCTGGGAGGCGCATCATCCCCAGGGGAGATCACCTGGACTTGGCCAGGGAGCACCACTGCTCTGACTTTGACCTCACCTTAGGGAGCACCCACTCCTCTGATCCCAGTAGCACCGTCACTCCAGTGCTTGCCATCCCGACCCTGCACCCTGGCAGGCACTCACTCGGGTGGGCAGGGCTCTGTGTTGCAGGCACGCTGCCTCTTGGGTAGCTTGCTGTGGGCGCTGCAGTGGTGCGGAGCCACGGCTGAGCTGTCCAGCTGGTTGCGGCACTCCACAGCCTGCACCTGGCTGCCTGGGGGCGGGCGAGAGGTCTGCTCAGCCCTGCCCGACCCAGAAGGTCAGCCTGGTGACCAGGACCTGCCCCACCCCGGCCCACCCCGGCCTCACCGCCTGCACACTGGGCCGAGCACTTGGTCCAGGGCGCGTAGTGCCAGGAGTACGGAGGCAGTGCATCTCGGGTGATGGGTGCATTGAAGCGGTAGCGGAGGACCGGCAGCTCAGTCCGGGCCAGCACCTGGGGTTGTAGGTGGGGATCAAATGGAAATCAAGTTCGAGGCCCCACAAGGATGCTAATGTTCTCCTGCACCTTGCTCCCAGCCCTGCTGTTACCATGATGATGAGAGATGCGTTAATGGGTCCCAGGGCTTCTAGGCTCTGGGTCTGATCCGGCCCTTGTCGCAGCTGAAAGGTGGTCCCGGCCAGGGGCAGGCGGTGGGGCTGGGGGGTCCCAGGCAGCCCCTCCAGCAGCAGGGACTCCTGGTCCCCCTTCAGGGCTGGGGGACAGCATAGGGGTCAGAACCCCAGCCACGCTGACGCCGCCCCTGCTGACCCCCCGTCCTCATCCTCCCACCTCTGGCTCACCCAGGTGACTGAGGGAGAGGTTCAGGTCCTGGATGAAAATGTGGACGGAGCCTTTGGGGATCCAGACGACTTCCTCGTACCCTGGACAGTGGAGCTCAGATGTCACCCACTTGGCCCTTCCCTGCACCTGCCTGTCTCCCCCATTCCTGGTCCCTGATGATAACAACTAACCATTACCATGCTAAGCACGTACAGAGACATGCCACCTCATCCGCAGCTCTGACCTTGTGAAGTTAGATGTGTCATCACACCCACTTTACAGATGACAAAACTGAGGCTCAGAGAGACAAAACAAATTGCTCAGGTTCCACAGCTAGGAAGTGGCTGGGCTGGGATTTGAACCCACACTTTCTCACCTCTCAAACCATCAAAGTGGCCCGACCCGCCCCCCACCCCCCAACAAGCAGCAGGGCTGGGCTTGGGCAGAGGGAAGGGGGCACCGCGGGGCCCTGACCCACACAGGGTGACTTGGCGGTTTGAGCAGTCAGAGTCAGGTTTGCAGTGAGCTCCATCGCTTACGACCTGGATGATCTTGGGACCCTGTGAACCCTCTATCCCTGCCCACCTGTGTCCCCCCTAGTTTATCTGTACCCCAGGACTATCCCCTGAACTCCACACTTGGCCCTCAGTGTGTGTTTGGTCCCTTAAGCCCACCTCCCCTCTCCCACCTCACGGGGGTCTCTTCCCTTCAGCCCAAGGTTGGGAGGCATTCAAGTTCACCACACCCTGCAGCTATCCCCACCCCTAGGAAGCTCTGTGCTTTAGCACAGAGGGTCCCTCAGCCTCCTTGGGGGGTCAGGCGCCTGCCCCCTCAAGACCCGGTTTGAGGCCCTCAGGATGGGGCAGGGGAGAGATTTAGGCCTCCACCCCCTTGGACACTTTAATTGCTGAGTTTTAGGCACCAAGAACCCAAGCCAGTCCCTGACCCTGACCTGGGGCATCACGTCCGGGACCTTTTGGGGTCCCTTACACCCCAGTGGGCCCTCGGCTCTGAGGAGTTGCTGATCTTGGCTACTGTGGTGGGGCGACCCCCGCCCCCAGCCACCAAGTGGGGAGTGTGAAAGGGAAGCTGGGGGGGGGTCTCTCACCGGCTCCAGGCCAGGCTGGGCTGAAGACCCCCTCGATGGTTTCGCAGGCGCTGCCATCACCCCCACACACTCTGCACTTGTCTTCCCGCAGGTCAGAGCCCAGGACCCGGTCGCAGCCCACGTGCTGGGGAGGGCAGTGGTGTGCGTGGGGGAATTCAGGGAGCCGCCCCCCTCCACCTCCGGCCCCCTCTCCCCTCCCCTCTCGCGGGGAGTCCCCTCCACCTTGCACTCGCCGCTGACACAAATGTCCACTGTGTCTGGGCGGCAGGGCGTCCCGTCCACCACAGCCGCCGCCCTCTCCGTGTAGAAGTTGAAGCCTTCTGCTAGGCACGTGAGCGAGCAGGCCTTCACGCCCCCTGGGGGGCACGGCCCCATCAGACTGAGGGCCAGACCCCAGACCCAACAAGGACAGGCAGGTTGGGCAGAGGGAGCGGGGCCTCCCGGTGTTCAGTCTAGGCGCTGCTGAGCCACATCCCGGGCGCGCTGGCTCCTTGGGTGAGGGGAGGGCTCAGGGCAGACCCCATGATATGGTCTCCACCTGCGGCTGTCCCGTTACTGCCCCAAGGCCTTCTGAGTCCCCTGCTCACCTCCCCGGTACGTTTTCCACGTGTAGAATTTTCCACGGAAGGGGACACTGTCAAATTCAGAGCACTGCATTTCCCTGAAGTCCTGGGAGCCTGGGGGACAGTCCTGGGGCACAAAAACGGAGAAGTAGGGAGGCCAGGTGTTGGGGGGGATGCAGTTAGGGCAGAGGCCTGGGGACGGAGGACTAATGCTCTGAGCAGGGGTGGGTTGGAGGAGTGAGGCTGGAGGCAAGGAGGCCAGGGAGGAGGCCGGGGAGGGGGCGTGGTATCTGAGATGGGAGGAGGTGACTCATTAGAGTTTGTGGGCAAGCTGAGGATAGCACCTGGGTTTCTGGTCTCAGACCATGGGGCCTTGAGAGAGCTGGCTTAGGAAGGAGCAAAGCCCACTCTTCGCGAGTGTGGGGGATGTGTGGACGGAAGTGTTGGACAGGAGACTGTGGTCTTTCGGCAGAAGGCAGTGCAAGCAGGGGACGAAAACTTGGCCACTGGATTTTGGGGCAGAGAGCTCGGGTCAGCTTTGGGGTTAGGAGCAGGGCTTTTGGGGGGAAATTGGGCAGTAAAGGAAGGAACGCGTGTAGTTGGAGAGGGTTGTCAGGGGCCAAGCAGTTATTTCCAGGTGGGAGACGCATCTACTACAAAAGTGTGAAGAGTTGGAAAGAGACAGGGCCCAGGGCTGGTGTAGGGAGGTCCGGGAAAGGAGGGGGTGGCCGCTGCAGGTTTCCAGAGGAGACGGTGGCCAGCTGGCCCAGGCTCGTTGGAAGCTGATGTATGCCTTTCTTTTCCCGCGTGTAAGAGGGGCCAACGGTACCCGGCTTGGGATCCTGGGGGGACTCACATCGGTGTTGCAGGAACGGTGCCTCCGTCTCTCGCCCAAGCAGTACTTGCCCCCGATCGTCGGCCTGGAAATGGGGGTGGACGGCAAAGAAATGGGGCAGGGGGAGTAGGGGGCGAGGACCGCCCGCCTCGCTCCCCCGGCATTGGGGCCTGGGGGCTGACCTGGGGCTGTCGCAGTGACGGCTGGAGGAGGACACGCCGCCGCCGCACGTCCGGCTGCAGTCGCCCCACGGGGTCCACGGGCCCCAGGCGCCGTCCACGCCCTCCGGCCGCGACCCGAAGGGGACGCAGACCCGCTTGTAGCACCACTGCGGGTGGGATGATGGGGAGGGTGAGTCGGGCTTTGCGGACTCTCTGGGGTTTGGCGCTCAACCCTACCCCCATCCCAGCCCCCCAGCCGGAAGTCTGAGCCCTCCTGAGGTGGAGCGAAAGCGGGACGGAGGTGGGGTCTGAAGACCGGGATTCTGTCCGGTAATATGGGGGCGTGGCTAGGGTGAGACACTGTTCAAAGAAGGGGCGTGGCCTAAACTTTGGGTCCGGAACGGGTGGTGAAGCTAGTGTCGGGACGAGCGTGCAGGGCACGGCTTGAAAGCGAGTGTGGCCTCAGGCCAGGGGTGGGGCTTACAAGCAGTAGGCGTGGCCAAAGCCGATGGAGGGGTCTGGGGGAGGTGGTGGGGGCGTGGAGGCTCTTGGCCTGCGCTCACCCCCTTGTCGATGGTGTGCGTCTGGCACAGCGTGCCCTCGGCGGCCGGGATGCTGTTGGTGATGCACCGGTTGCTCTTGCTCAGACACCACAACTCGCTGCAGACCTCCTGCGGGCCAAGGCGCCCGCTCAGCCTCGCCCCCCTCCCACTTGCCTTGGGAGGACCGAGGCGACCCGCTCACTGCCGGCGGACAGTGGGGCCCCAGCGTTCCTTTCCTGGGTCTCTTTTTGCAAGCCCTTGTGGGGGCATGGGCTGGGACCTCTCCTCTGCCTGTAAGCAGCACTTATAAAACACCTAGGAGTGCCGCAAACTCCCTTAGGCACCACAATCCCCATTTTACTATGAGAAAACCAAGGCTCAGCCAGGTAAGGTCACTCGCTAGAAGTCACACAGCTCCTAAGGGTTAGTCTGGATCCTAACCTAGAACTTAGATCGCAGCGTCTATGATCTCATCCCTCTACAGTTCAACCCGTGGCGCCTCCCAAGTTTCTAGGAGAAACCTTGGGACCTGCTGAGAAATGAAGAGGAAGGATTTTTAGAATGGGCAAAGCAGCCCACCCAAGAGCAGTGGTTGAAAAATCAGGCCTGATGATGGCTCAGGTCAAGGGCCCTGTCTCTAATTCTTTTTCCAGCTGGTAGTTCTCACCGTTTCCCCCACCTAAACTGGGGAAGCTCCCAAAGCTGTTAATCTATGGAGGGTTGAGAGGGGATAAGGGCAGGCTGGGTTTATGTGGAAAGTTCCTCTAGTTCTCCCAGTGAAAAATCAGCCCATCTTCCTCCTGAGTCTTACTTGGGCTGGCCCAGACCCTGGCATCAGGTCCTGTCCCTGGCAGGAGGCTGGACCAGTCCCAGGGAGTCACTCAGAGCCTTTAGGTTCAGGTTAATACCCCTGGACAAGCCCCACTGGGTTCAGGTGTGGCCAAATTTGATCCTCTAGCCTACATCCCGCTCCACATCCCAGGGTCTTTCCTCTGAGAAGTGAAGATCCTTCTGTCCCCTTTTTACAATCACGTGTAATCTTCTCTTAGAACCTGATCCTTCCAAACTTTGAAGATTTGGGATTGGACTGAGCAATGGCTGTAAGAAGGAACTTTCCTGTGTTAGCCTCTGAGAGACACCTGCACACGCATGAGAAGTTTGGAGGGTTGTTCTCAAACCTGCTCCCTCAGAAGATACTTCTCATCTAAAAACTCAGCCTGGTTTGCTGGCTTCACTTGGCTTATGTTCTCCTGGCCATGTGTAAAAATATCACAGGCCCTGATCCCACTTCTGACACCTCTTAAAGAGAACTGCCTAATCCAGTCCTGCTCTTCCTCCTCTCCACAAGGAGGTGCCATGGTATATATGAATGAGTCCTGGGCCACTCATGGAGACTTCAACTCCACCACTGACTTGCAACACATTTCCCCTCTCTGGGCCTCATCTGTTAAGACGGGCCTTGTCTACATATGGCTGAGGGGCATGTAACAGAGTAGATATGAAAGGGCTTGCATAAAACACCCTGTTATTGAGTAATAAGACCACAACTATCTCTGGACCAGGCACCAGGCCCAGCTCTTTACACATATTAACTGGTTTACATGTAGTCAATCATTTACCCCTTTGCCAGGAAGGCCAGGAAGATGTTCCTTGGAAAAATAAAAGGAAGAATCAATTCAACATACAGCCAGCAGTGGTCCCTGCTTGATAATCTGGCACTTTCTCCACTTACCCACCCCTTTATAAAATTTAGATTCATAGAGAAACCTAGATTCCAATCCCAGCTCTGTCATGTTCTCGAATGGTGGCTTTGGGCAAGGCATCCTCCTTAGGCCTCAGTCCCTTCTTCTGCAACGTGGGGGCAATAGGGTTGTCAGGAGTTTAACTGAGATGATACATATCACATGCTTGGCATACAGTGAGCATTCAATAAATGTCAGCCATCGTTGTCACCGTTAGGACACCTGGGACACAGCAGATGCTCAAGAGTACCTTCTGAACTCTTTAGGAATTCATCAGAGGGAGCTGTAGTTAGTTACCAGCCAAGTTGGGTGGGGTAGGGTGCTGAGAGTGGAGTAAACATGAATTGATCCAGGGTTTGTCTCCTTGTCTTGCACTGGAATAAAGCGAGGGCATTTTAACAGCTGCCTGCTCCCTGTTTTGAGTTAACATGGCCTTAGCTTGGACAAGTCATTCCAGCTGATCTTTTTGAGTCTTGAGAGTGTGGAGAATTGGGACTGCGTCTGGGCTACGAAGGCTGAGGCTGTGAGGAGTTAGGGGGTGTGTTCAGGGAATTGGGGGAGGTAGGCAACGGAGGGGCAGACCCCAGATGAGCCGGTGGTCCCTGGTGGCTTCCTCGGGGAGCTCGGAGTGGCATCCCCAGCTCACTTCTCTATGGGTGGATGGGGCTTTGGGAGCTGAGTATAATCCTCAAGCGGGAGTGGGGAGTGATCAGGAGGCTCAGAGCTTGTCCAGCTAAGGACTGGGGTCGAGAGATCTTGTCAGTGGGGGAAGGAGGGCATGGAGACAGGGTATCCCTAGAAGGATCTCTCCAGTTTTTTGCCAAGTGGGGAAGATGGTTCATCCCCAGGGAAACTATTTCCACCAAATCTGGATGTTTCGTTAAAAATGGCCCAGTTAGGGATCTTGGGACTTCAGTCCTGCTGCAGCAGAAGGTGGACCCCCAGGCTCTCCCCAGCTCAGTTCCCAAAACAGGGGTCTGGAGAACCAGGAGATCCCGTTCTTGTTCCCGAGCATTGTGACTGTGCGTGACGCTCGTATAACCCCATGCACCTCTGTCCTCCCGTCCCCCACTGAGGCCCACTTCCCTTCCCAGCTCTCCCACCCCCACTGCCTGTGTGTGGGGTGCCCACATGGAGTTTCCCACCCCCAGTGGCCCCCCCACCCTGGTGGTGGTGGCCCCCTCCCCTCCCAGGAAGGAAAGCAGGAAGGCTCTCTCTACCCCGTATTTACACTGACGCGATTTGACTCCATGCTGGAAGCGGCATTGTTCGTCTGCATCATAGGCCTGGCCGGGGGCCACTGTTGGGTACACGAAGTCCTGTCTGGGCGGCCGGTTGTTCAGGCAGAGCCCCAGGCCCAAGCTGTGGTGAGAAGAGAGCAGCTGTCACGCTGGAGGGCTGCAGGCCAAGAGCTCAGAGGCCCCAGCCAGGTGCGGGTCCCGGGGAGCAGCCCTGGGAGCACATGACCCTTCTCAGAAGCGGCCCTGATTGCCAGAGGTCCTCCCCTCCCCCAACGCGAGTGTGTGTCCCTGGGTGGGACAGGCAGGTGGGTCCTCACTCCAGAAAGCTGGTGATGTAGTCACGGCTGCAGGAGGACCACACAAACGGGTTGGTCTTCATGGTGATGTGCGCGGCCATGAGTTTGGCCGGGTCCTGGCCACGGGCCCCGCAGCTGTTCCCCACGCCGTCGTGGTTCATGCCAAACCTGGGGAGAGGAGCGGCGGCTCTGCCGGGTGTCGAGGGACCTGCCAGGCTCCTCCCGCCCGCCCCCTCCCGTGTCCCCGCCTCACGTGTGTCCGATCTCATGGGCAATGGTGAATGCTGTGGCCAGGCCGATGTCTTCGTTGATGCTACAACTTCTCTCTCGCTCACACATCCCGCCCACGGGGGCCAGGCCTGGGAAATGGGCGTGTGGGGCTGCAGCTGGGGGCTCGGGACTGCGTCGTCGACCCTGTCCACTCTGTCAGGTCCCCACCCCCACCAGGGCCAGTGTCACCCAGCCCACTGCCTTCAGACGTGCCTGAAACCCAGGGGACCCGGGTACCTAGTGTGCCGCAGGGTTTGTTCTTGTAGATGCAGATGTCATAGCTGTGAAAGGAGAGGGGGGCCGTGAGGGAGCTGGGCTGACTCCCTAAGCCCCGCTGCTACCATCCTGCCTGTCTCTGGTGGCTGAGTCCTGCCTGGGAAGCGTTCCCTGCCTCAGAACTGAAGCCTCATGCTCTTGCCCCAGCTGGCCTTGGAGATGCTGGGGTGCATGAATGACCGACGGAATGAATGACAGAGTGAGTGAAGGATGCGTCAGTGTCCGAACAGCGCCACACATCCTCAGGCTCCCCAGCGGCCCCTCCCCCTCCCCGGCTCCCCAAGGGGGTGGCTGCACCATCTCGGCAGAAGTGATCCCTGCTTAGACCTGGACAGTCCCCTGGGCAGCTCGTCCCCCGGCTCAAGTCCTAGTGGAGGCGCCCCCGCCCCTCACCGTGTGATGAGCACCGCTGTGTCATGGTTGGCCACGCCGTTCTCTGGAATGGCATTGCCATGGCCGCTACGGTTCACGATGGATTTCTGCCACTTACAGAAGCTGTCCAGGGACTTCCCAGCATGGTGGGTGATCTCCAGGGTGGGCTGAGGGTGGACAGAGAGAGGTGCATGGGTACTAGCCACCCAGGGGAAGGTGGGCAGCGCTGGCGTGCAGGGGAAGGTGGGCCCCCCCCACCCCGCACCTGGTCCTCCGTGAGCAGGATGAGGCGTGTTACCAGGATATTAACGATGTTTCCCAGACTCGAGTCCTGGAAAAGTTTGGCAACCTGACCTCCAAGAAACAAGAGAGACCGAGTCTTAAGAGGGGCCCAGAGTAGAAAACAAAAAGTGAAACGAGGACAATAGCTTGCTTCGATCTAGTACCTACTGTGTGCTGGGGCTCAGGCTAAGCCTGCTGCGTAGATCTTCACAGGAGTACGTATTATCATTCCCATTTTACAGATGAGCAAACTGATGCTCAGCTGGTTAGGATGCGCAGCTGGCAGGCGCTGGAAGTGGGATTCAAGTCCGGCTAAGCCTGTCTGCCAGTGCGTTTCTTTCCAACTCACCCCTACCCTGCTCAGCTTGTCTGTCTACTTGTCCTCCTTCCTCCCTGCCCACCCGCCGGCTGCCTCTGCCCAGAGATGGCCTAAAGGATGTGCTCATCTGGCCTCATTCCATACTGTCTGAAGGTACCAATTTGAGCATCACCACCAGAAGGTGGAAGTGTGGGGGCAGGAAGCTCTGGAGACAGTGGTCAGAGGGGAGGAGGAAGTGCCCGGGGGAGAGTGGGCACAGATGATGGAGGCCACTCTGTGCAATGACCTTGGAGCCCTGAGCCATCACGGTCCCATGTGGAAACCCCCAGAAACCCTGGCAGGTTTTAGGGAACTTTGGAAGCCCAAGGGAGGAAGGCGGGTCCTGGGCAGAAAGCAGGGGTATCAGATATGAAGTTATGTCAACGTAACGGGCCAACTGTCTGCGCTAAACTTCTTGTCTTCCCTTTTTGCTTTGGTGGAACAACAGCATCACTCATCAAGCCCTTACTGTGTGCCAAGTGCTCTAGCTGGCTTCCCTCTCACTATCTCCTACCCTTTTGTGATAGATACTAGTATAGCCCCATTTTACAGAGGCAGAAACTGAGGCTCAGAGAGGTCCACCGTCTTGATCAAGATCTAGGATGGGTGCTGACTCTGAGCGTGGGTCAGCCAGGTCAGCCTGTATGAATTTATAGGTAGGCGCTTGGGCGAGCCCTGCATGAAGACGGATGCGCACCAACGTGTGTGCTGCTAACCTGGGCAAGTACCTGCAAGTCGCCCATTTATTTTTTTATACAGCAAATAATTACAGGGCACCTTACTGTGTGCTAGGTGCCGTGTTAAGCTTTAGCAATTCACTGCATCCACCTTAGCCTTATGAAGTCAGTACTATTATTATACCCATTTTACAGATGGGTAAACCAAGGCAGAGAGGTAAAGTAACTTGCCCAAGGGCACACAGTTCAAAAGCGGCATAGCTGAGATTTCAGGCCAGGCTGGTTTGCTCCCGAGTCCATGCTTCTAGCCACTGTGCTAGGCTGCTTCTCTTCCTTCCTGGCCACAAAAAGCCCTCCCTTCTCACTTACCCTGTCCCCTCTCCATTCTCTTTCACTGGCCTCAGGTCAGGGATGGGGGGGATGGTGACACCCCTTTTCCTAACCTCTGGAGCGAGCTCTATGTTCTTGGCGCTCCACGCCCAGGGAGGGGGAGGCACTTACAATGTTCATGATGGCCAGCACATACTGTTCCACGTCTCGGCGCCCGTGGTAGGCCACCATCATCTTGTCAGCCACCACCAGGGTCTCCACATAGCGCTCTCGGCTGACCGAGCGCTTCAGGCCTGGCTGGCCGCGCTCTGTTTCATTCCCGAGGGGCCAGGCAGGTGGCGGTTTCAGGGTGCGTAGCCACCAAGGCCGCCCCTTCCACGGTTTCTCATCTGGATGGACAATTTCTGGTCATTCTGCTGCTTGCTCTGATGGTCCAACTCCCTGTCTGATGATTCATCTGGCTGTCAAATAGCTCATTCTTTTGCTGCTGGTTCTACAATGATGTGGCTGTCTCTCTGCCAAACTGGTTGGTTGAACAGCCGCCCAGCATCCCATGACAATCAACATGACCGTGCAACTTCCCGACAATTCCACGGCTCGAATGGATGTGTGTAGCAGCCTGCCTCGCTGCCAGAACTGTGTGCTTGTACGGCTCCCTGGCCTTCTGACTGTGCAACTTTTTACTCACCCTGCTGCCAACTGTCTGGCTGTAAAACAATCCACCTGCCTGACGGTCTTATTGCTTGGCTGTCCCAGCGACTGTCCAATTGTGACACCATCCACTTTTCTGTTTCTACAACCCCCTGTGGTGGTGTGTCTGCCACGGTGTGCTACTCTGGGACTCTCAGATTATGCAACTAATTCAATGTTCCAGTGGCTCTGCCTTTCCACTGGACAGACATCATTTTTTTTTAGCTGTACGATTGTCCTGGGGAATCTTCTGTTGTCTAGCTAGTTTCCTTACTTTCCCATTCCCTAAATGCCTGATGTTACAACTGTCCTCCTGCAAGTCGGGTTGTGAATCTGATCCTCCGAATGGTGGCTAAGGTCTCCTGGTGTTTTCCTTGTGCAACTGCCCCGATATTGGTTACCACCATCCCGCTGCTTAACTGTCTGATCAGACGATAATCCTAGAGATGGATGGCTTTACACCTGAGCGCCTGCCTGGCTGTCCAGCTGCCCGTCTCACTCACTGCTGGGCCATCGGACTACGGCAGCGACGGATGCGCTGTTCCACTGTCTGCTGCCCTGCTGACTGTCTGCACTGCTCCCTGGTGTAGCTGCCTGCCGACCTTCTGGATGGAGGGACACTGCCAGCTACCTCTGCCTCAAGGGAAAGATGTTGTGCACCCCCTTTGCCCAGCCCCAGAGAGAAAGATGTATGTACCTCTCACTCCACAGGCTGTGTCCAGGTGGGGGTGACGCAGGGAGGAACGCTTGTACACCACGTGGGGACCACTCTCCTCTGGGCCCCGCTGCCCCTTGGGCCCTCCTTGCAGGGGCTCGATTAAGTATTCTTCTTCATCTGCCACAATCAGGCCATGCTGGGGGTTGGGAAGTGGGACAGAGGGCTCGGCTCAGGTTCTGGTTCCCAGGACCCCTGGGACCCTATCTCTGTCTCTATGATTTAATTCCTTCCATTTTTCTGGGTTTATGTTACTGTTCCTTGTCCGGTTTCTTCGACGTTCAGCTCATTAATCTTTAGCCTGACCTAAGGCTACACATTTTCTTCTACGGACTGCTTTAGCTGCATCTTAAAATAGCTAATCCTTTCGATTAGCTCGAAATGCTTAAAAAGCTTCCACGGTGATTCCTTCTCTGACCTATATATGTGTTTTTCTTAACTCCCAAACTCGTGGGCATTTCCCCCTACCGCCCAGAACCCTCCACTCACCAGGCCCCCACAGGTGCTGATGGCCACGTGGGAGCTGCTGGCCTGGCCCTGCAGGTGGCCAGCGTAGAGGCAGTGGGGCCGGGCGGCCCTCTGCCAGGCCAGGCCCTCTCGAGTCCAGTACTCCACGGAGACATGCCCCGCCAGGAGGCGAGGGCTGCGGGTCAGGTTCAGCAGGAAGTGGGTGCTGGGTGCTGCCACCTTGTAGAAAAGGCGGGACTCTGCTTGGGGCCCTGTGCCCCGACGCTGCCTCCTGGGGGTTGGGGGTGAGAAGGCCAGCAGTGCCCCGTTGTGGTCCACTCGGGTGGGGAAGGCGATCTCATAGCTCTCCAGACTGGACAGGAACTCATCTGTGGGTGAGGGTCAAAGGCTTGGGGACGGGCCCTGGGAAGGACCCCTGTGTCCTGCCCGCTTGGCTGCAGGGTAAACGATGCTGGCTTCAGTGAATCCTGAATCCAGGTCACCTGCTCCAAGACTCTGGTCTCATTGACCCCAGGGCCTACCCCACCACGACCACCGGCCCAGCTGCACTGACCCCTCCTCAGTTCCTTGCTCGGTCCCCCACCACTACCCCCGAGCCACCCCTACCTTGAGACCGGAAGGCGTGCGTGACCTCGAACGTGAGGCCCAGCCCCAGGGCGAGGGCCCAGCGGAGGATCTGGCAGGCAGGAGCCATAGAGGCCACGTGTCCACATGTCTCTCCCGAGCCCCGGCTGCCAGCAGCCCCCACAGCGCTGCCTTCCCTGTTCACAGCCTGGGCAGCATCACCGGGATCCTGGGATGGGAGAGCTGGGTCAGCGGGGCCTGGTCCTGCTGCCGGGCAGAGCCAGTGCCAAGGTCCCTCACCAGGCAGACAAAGACACCTGCAGCAAGCCCTTCACTCCCAGCCTCACGGATGCCCATGGCATTCCCCCCTCCACGCCCCTGGTTTGAAGACTCTGAATGCATTTCCTTACTCAGTAGCCTCTCTGTCCCCCCCCCTCCCCCCACTTCCCCACTATCCTCTGTATGCTCTTAGGACAGGCGGGGACCTTGACTCCGTGAGCACTTACTATGTGCCAGCGACTGGCCAAGCTTGTTCATGCCATCTCATTTCATTTCTGCAATAACCCAGGGGATTCGTTCATCGGGTGGCGACTGTGTGTAATATGGATACAGTCCCTCTCCTCCCACTCCCCCCCACCCCGTGGGGCTCAGTCTCACAGGAATGACAGATGACAGACAAGTAAACGAAAAGACGTGTAATTCAGATCAGGACACGTTCTTCATGAGAAATAACCAGGAGGCTTGCAAGCAGAGGTGGGAAGGATGAGAAGTGAAGAGACAGGAGACAGTGCAGTGGTCCAGGCAGAGGAACGGCAGGGGCAAAGGCCCAGGGGCAGGCAGGAGCTTGGTGTGGACCCAGGACCACGAAGGGCCAGGGCAGGAGGGCAGCAAGGGGCTGCTGGCCTGGGACACACTTGAAGGCTGGTCAGCGTGAATTTTCAACCCATATTAAACCCGAGGCCAGTGCTCGGAGCACCCCTTCCCCCGGGGGCCCTGCCTTCAGATTCTGTGTCACGGGTAGCACAACTCACCCCATCAGCGGGGCTGCAAACCCCTGCATCGTGGTCTCTCTTCCTGTGACCTCTCCTCCACCCTACATTTCCAGCCCGGCCCCTAGTCCTGCTTCCTCTCATTTCTCCTCGAAGCTCTGGGCCTGCCGGGCAGGTCTGTTTCTCCAGCATCTGCCCCAGGCCGGCCTGCCACAGACACCACTCTGGGCCACCACCCTGTGCCAAACCCTCCACCCCCCTCCTGTCTCCGCTCTCCTTCTCCTACTCTGTGCAATTTCCCCCTTAATCACATACTGTCTTGTTTTCTTTGCAGCCTGGCCAAGTCTGAGAGTCGATCCCCAAACAGGGCAGTTCAGCTCCTGAGAGATGGAGCCAGGTTTCCTCCAAGATGCTGACTTAGAAGCTGACACCCACCCCCCGTCCCCGGCCACTTCTGATTGGACCCCTCCAGCTATGGGGAGCTCACTCCCACTCTATGACTGTGATGCTCATTTCAGATGGGCTGATGCTTGGGTTTCTCTTTTTTTTTTTACCTTTTGGGGTCTTCAGTTGGTGGCGCGGTGTCGAACCTGTGTGTGAGTCTCTCTGGGCCTCAGTGCCTCTTCTGGGAGCCTGGACAGGGTGGGAGCGGGCAGTGAGGAGAGCAGAGCTGGGTCTGGAGTTCAGGGGTCACTGAGGACACCCTGCCCTTCTCCCCGGCCCTGGTGATCCTCCTTTTCGCTTTCATCCTCCCTCTGTTCCTAGTTCCCCATCCCCACCTCCCTCCTCCCAACTTCTGTCCCCTCCCATCCCCATCCCCTCCCCTATTCCATCCTTGACTAGCTCTGGGATCAAAGCCCCTTCTGTGTGTGTGTGGGGGGTCCCTCGAGCCCCCTCCTGCCTTAACACCCCTCCCCATGCCGAGGCGGCAGCATTCTCATTGCAAGTGAGGCTGGAGCCCCCCAGCCCCCCAATCCTGCCCCTTTCCTCCTTCCCATGCTGCCAGGCCTGGTGCAGAAGCTCAGTGACTCTGTGGCTCTCTGAGTCCTCACCTCGGTCCTCTGAAGCTGGGCCCCTCCCCCCACAACCTCTCCCATGCCTCTGGTGCTTCTAGCTCAAGTGGGGTGTGGGGAGGGCAGAAGGACCCAGCACAGGTGGTGGGTGAGGTGCAGGATAGGAGGAGTCTGGGGGGGGATGTACAGGTACAGGTGTCTGCCAGGGTGAGGCCAGGGGGAGAGAATCTGGAACAGTGGTACAGCCCACAGTGGGGCTGGGAGGTATGACCTGCTCTGGGCATTGGGGGGACCACGAACAGATTGGTGGCTCTGGTGGGGGGGGAAAAGAAGGCTTGGGGGTGGGTAGAGGATTACTGGGCCTGAGCCTGGGGTGGGGGGGCCACAGGATGTCAGCTGGGGGTCTCCCCTGTGATGTGTGCGGGTGACTACACATCCATGACTGTGCATGGCTGTAACTGTGTATATGTGACTTTGTGTGTGGTGTGTGCCCACGTGACTGTGTGTGTCTGCCCATGTGACCCTGTGTGTGACCGTAAGAGTGTGTTTGTGTGTGTGTACCCAGGCCTGGCCATCTCCTCCAGCCCCTCCCTCCTACAAGGCAGGAGGGAGATGGCCAACGTGGGGGAGGGTGCCAGCCCGCTGGAGGTGGGGGAGGAAATACCGGCGGAAACAGCCTCTGGAAACAGAGGCTCCATCCCATCCCCGGGATCCTGCAGGGATCTGCCGCTCTACACCCAGATGTCCAGGGCCGGGCTGGGGGACAGGGCCGCGGAGCCTCCCTGCGGAGGCCAAGGCCGAGACTGCCCAGGCAGAGGCCCGGCCAGCCCAGGCTCTGCACATCTGGCCGGGCAGGCAGGAGAGGCGGCAGCCCCTGCCCGGAGAGCAGACAAAGGCCCGGCCTGCAGGAGGAGGGGGCCCGGCACCCGGCGGGTCTGCAACCAGCCGCTAATTAAAGGCCCTGAGCTGATGGCTGGAGACACTCGGAGACAGACGGTTGTGGCCCCGATGACCAACTCAGGGGAAATGGGCGGCGCCACTCCCACACCCAGACACACAAACACACATTGGCAACGACGTGCACGCACACACACTTGAGGGTGACCACACCTGTGAGGCTGGGGACCAACAACCAGACACCGCAGACCCACAAAGGACCCCCCAACACTCAGGACACACTCACACCCTGAGACAAACATCCGAGACACACAACTACACATTTCCCCAGACCTATGTGCATACATACACACACAACCCAGAGTTACACACCCAGGCTTACGTGCACAGACACGTACACACTCATTTCCACACTCACAGCAGACCAGGAACAAATTCACTTACCTCCAAACCTTGAGACCCACCAGATGCACGTACACACAGGCATTTACGCACATGAAACTCAGACACACACGGAGACACACCGGCAGATGTTTGGAGAGACACACTCATCCAGACATTTACACCCAGGAGATGCTGACCTACGTGCACACACTGGCTTACACTCACACTTCCGCAGACATAACACCCAAATCACACATCACACACAAATTCAAACACAGCCAGGCACTTACATTTTCATACAGCCACACACGCGCAGACACACGGCATTTATACAGACGTGGATGTCCACACACACACACACACACACACACACACACGGAGCAAACAAACGCAGACAGGCGCTCCCAGGAACTCAGGGGCGCGTTGTGTGTCGCACACGCTTAGGGACATCGCACACCGCCACAACCCCCATGGCCCGACGTTCATCGTCCGGCGGCCCACGGCCATCCCCGAGCGACGACGCGGACACACAAAGTCCCCCTTAGTCCCGCACCCCCGCCCCGCCCCGCCCCGCGCCGTTACCCGCGGCCGGCCGCCCGCCCGGGCCTCCGCCTGCAGTCCCCGCCGCCGTCTCGCCGGCCCACGCGCAGGAAGGGAGGGAGCGAGCGCGGCGGCGTGGCCGGGGGAGGGGGCGCGGGGACGGCACTTCCTGAGCAGCCTGCCAGGGTTATAAAAAACCCCCAAACCGCGCGCCGCCAAGACCCCGCCCGCCGCCGCCGCCGCCGCCGCCGCCGGTGCAGGGCCGCGGGCTGGACCCGAGCCACGGACCCGGGAGCTCGGGCGGCCCCGCCCGGACAGGCGCCCAGTCGTGGGGGCGGGGGAGGGATGGAGAATGGGGGTGAAATACGGTGGGGGGCGGGGATAATGGGCGGCGGCGGGGGGGGCGGGGAGAAAGAGGTGGAAGGGTGGGGGGAGGGGAGAAAGCCTAGGGTAGGGGGCTAGAGAGGGAGGGAGAATTGGGTAAGGGTAAGGGAAATGGAGGAAGAGGAGAAGGGGGTGGTTGGGGGAGGGGGAAGTTGGAAGGGAAAGAGGCGGGGCAAGGAGGAGGAGGCAAAGTGAGGGGGGGCGGTAAGGGGCAGGAATGGGGCCAGAGGGGGATGGGGGAAGAGGGTGGGGGAGGGGAGGGCCCACTCCCTCGCCGGCATCCACAGCGTCCACAACAGCTGTTATTTATTGAAGGCGAGTCCTCGCTCAAACAAGCATTTATTGGGCGCCTCCCGTGTGCCAGGCACAGTGCCCGGGGAGGCTGAATACATCTCAGCTCGCCCCCGCCCTCCCAGCGCTCCCCTCTGGGAGTCTGACCAGGACGGAGCCAGGGCTTGGCCTGGCTGGTCCCATTTCACAGAAGAGGAAACTGAGGCCGGAGAGGGGGCGAGTGAACGCTCCGTGAGAGGGGGTGGCCCTGTGGGTTTTGGTTACCCCTGGAGCAATGCTCATTAGACGTGGAGCTAAGGCATGAGTAGGGGTGACCTGCACAGTCAGGGCCGGGATGGGATTTGAACCCCACGTGGCCGGCTGCCCCCCCAGGCCTCTGGGTGCCTGTCTAGGGGCTGGTGCTCCGGGAGGGGCAGGGCGGTGACCCGCAGACCGCAGGATTCCAGGCATTTTCCAGGCCTGGCCCCCAGGGAGCTAGGCAGAGGCTGGCCTGGCCTTGCCCTTGGCCTTCTCATCTTCCTCATCCCTTGGTGGGGTGAGGGGGGTGGGGGGCGTAGTAGCCTTTACAGGGCCAAGCGGGAGGGGTTCAGCCAACAGCAAACATTTGTTTTCTTTGCCTTGAACTTGGAATGACATGTCAGGGCTTCTGCATACAGTAGGTACTCCACAAATACCAGAGCCCTTCCGGAGCTCCCACCAGGTTACAGCTCCACCTCCACCCCATCCTCTCCCCAGGCCAGGCCAGAGGGGCAGCCCATTCTCATTTGCTACCCACTTTCCACCCCCCCAGGGAGAAGCAAGTCTAAGAAAGCCGTCTCTGCCTCTGCCAGCCTGTCCCTCTGTTCCCAGCATGGGCCTGTTGGGAGCCCACCCTGAGCTGCCTTCTGTTTACTTCTTTCTCCATCGGAGGGGGTGGCTGCCTTTGCATTCTCAGTTTGCCCTGATGCTAAAACCTCCTCCTTTCAGCCCAGTGTCTGCTCCAGCCACAGGTCCTTAGTCTGGTGATGGGTGGCCACCAGACAGCACTGAGAATTTCAGGGCTGCTTTGTACGAGGAGCTCCCAGCTTCTGCCACTTACTAGCTGTAAAACCTCCTATAATCGTCTGGGAAACTGGCTCTTTGCATCCATTCCCCCTCCCTGACGTGCCACAACCCCAGATGTCCCTTGGGTGCTCCCTTTCCCCGCTAGGTGTGGTCTGGGTGTAGGACATGTAACTTGGCCCTAAGCCACACCCACTTCCCATCTCCTGGCCTCCTGGACTGATTGGAGGATGGGCACATAACCAACCCGCAATGAGCTGTGTCAGGGCTTTTGCAAGGAATCCTGGGAAACAGACTTTTGCATCTTGAGTAGCATTTGAAGCTGAGTCCCCATCTTAGACGACAGGGAGAGACCTCTAATAAGACTGAAGCCAACAGACTTGTGGTTGCCAACGGGGAGGGAAGGATTGGGAGTTTGGGATTAGCAGAGGCAAACTATTATATATAGGATGGATAAACAACAAGGTCCTACTGTATAGCAGAGGGAACTATATTCAGTATCCTGTGATAAAGCATGATGGAGAAGAATATGAAAAAGTATATATATATATAACTGAATCACTTTGCTGTACAGCAGAAATTAACACAACATCGTAAATCAAGTATACTTCAATTAAAAAAAAAAAAAGATGAAGCCACCCAGGTGGAGGAGGGCAATGGCCCCAAGGCCATCATTTCAGCCCTGAGCCAGCTGTTCCTGAAGCCCATAGCTGGGCTTTCATTCATGCAATATTTATTAAACAGTGTTTTGTGCCAGGTGCTGGTGCAGGTACCGGAGACACAGCCAGGAGCAATGACAATCTCCATTCCCCAGAGGTAATTGACCTGCCTCAGGGCCTTTGCACTTGCTGTTTGCTGTGCCTGGAAGGCCAACTGCATCTCATTCTTCAAGTCTAGTCTCAAACATAGCCCCCTCAGTGAGGCCTGCCCAGCCACCCCACCCCCCACACTTCAAGATTACACCCCCCCAACACACATACCTCCTCTCCCATTTCCTGACTTATTTTACTCTCAGCGTGAGTCACCACCTGACCTACTCTGTGGCATACTTGTGTTTGTTGATTCTGTCTTTCTGACGGGAATGTCAGCTTTGAGGATGGAGTCTTCATCTGTGAGGTCCACAGCAGTATCCTGAGTGCCTAGAACAGGGTTTGGCACAGAGCTGGTGTCAGTATTGAATAAATAGGGAGCTGTCAAAAGGCTCCCTGTGGAGGTGGCATCCACATCCTGGTTTGAATGTTAAAGAAGGAGGAAGTGAGGGCCCCCACCCCCACCCCGTAGTGAGGGCATTCTAGGAGAAGGGCACAGCAAGTGCAAAGGCTGGTATGGCCAATACATTATCTTTTGACTTAAACCAGCTTGGACTGATTTAAAAGATTTTTTTTTTTTTTGTAATTTGCAACCTTTAGAACCCAGAGTGATGTAATGAGTTGTGCCTGGAGGGATGCAGTACTCCAGGGCTGCCACAGGAGGGTGCGGCAGAATCTCATTCTTGCCCTTGGACTGTAGGAACTGGGAAAAGAAGAGAGACATAATAATAATAATGACCACGATGCTGAAACACTTGCTTTCAGGCCCGTTTTAACTTCACATCAGTCCTATGAAGTGGGCACCATTATCATAGCCATTTCCCACATGAGAAAACTGAGGCACAGAGAGGCTCAGTAACTTGATGAAGATTGCCCAGCAAGGAGTAGCAGAACCAGAATAGAACAACCAAGATAAAAGTCACAGGTTATCTGACCACCTAGGGGGAAGGCAGGTGAGCTTCGAGGTGGAAGATCTCCCAGAGTGGGAGGGAATCCCTGAGGTGCCCTGGGATCATTGTGTTGCGTGGTGATCCCTTTCTCAGGGCCTGGAGCCCCCATCTGTAGCCCACCTGCCAGATATTTTTCCCAGCCAGGGAGTTGGTATCCTCTTAAATGCTGAGACAAATCGCACCTGCTCAAGCTCAGGTGAAACTGACAGAAAGGCCATCCTTTTCTAGTTGGGGGTCAGGAAAGGCTTTCTGTAGGAAGGTTAGGAGAGGCAAGGAAGAGAGTTTCAGGCTGAGGACACATCATGGGCAGAGACCTGGAGTGGGAGAGGGAAGGGCGTGTGGTAAGTTTCCTTTCAGAGAAACACAAATACTCTATGACCTCACTTTTTTTTTTTTTTTTTTTTGCGGTACGCGGGCCTCTCACTGCTGTGGCCTCTCCCATTGCGGAGCACAGGCTCCGGAACACGCAGGCTCAGCGGCCATGGCTCACGGGCCCAGCCGCTCCGCGGCATGTGGGATTCTCCCGGACCGGGGCACGAACCTGTGTCCCCTGCATCGGCAGGCGGACTCTCAACCACTGCGCCACCATGGAAGCCCCATCTATGACCTCACTTTAACGTGGATTCGAAGTGGAATGGTGGTTGCCAGGGCCTGGGGGGTAGGGGAAAGGGGTGATGTTGGTCAAAGGGGGCAAACTTCCAGTTAGAAGATGAATGAGTCCTGGGGATGTAATGGACAGCATCGTGATTACAGTACTGTATTGTATACTTGAAAGTTGCTAAGATTGTCAATGTTCTCACCACAAGAAAGAAATGGTAATTATGTGTCATGATGGAGGTGTTAGCTGATGATATATAACTGTACCATGTTATCACAGTTGTACACCTTAAACTTACACAATGTTATATGTCAGTTATATATCTCAACAAAGCAGGGGAACAAAAAGCAACTCAAAACCCCCAAAGTCTGCCTAGCAAAGGTGACATAACCCTCCTGCCTTCTTCCTTGTTTCCAATGAGACCTGGAGGTTCCCTGCTCCCACTGCCTCCCCAACTGCCCCCTCCCCCTCATCACAGCACACACAGATCCCCTGCCCCTCCTCCCCGGTTTGGGGCCAGCTGTTGGAGACATCACCCCTGATCTCAGAGTGATGATCTGAGCGCTGGCCTCAGTTTCCCCTCTGCTGCTGGGACAGACAAGGCTCAGCTGTCCCCCTCTGCCACCCCCAGAACCCGTGGCAGGCGATCTTCTTCAAGCCCAGCACTTTGTGACTTTGACGTAAACTTCAAATGTGGTTGCCTTTCTTGTCCTGCCCTGCCTGGGTCTCGGTGCTGCTCCTGGCTTATCCACATGAGTGGGCGTCATGGGGCCACTTAGAACAGGACCTGGCACCCAGTAAGTGCATAATAAACAGGCTCAGGATGATGATGATGATGTTGGTGATGCCTCTGATTGCCCACATCATTTCAGGGATTCTCACCCTTAGCGCTACTGACATTTTGGGCCGGAGAGTTCTTGCTGGTGGGGGATAGGGGTTTATCCTATGCATTATAGGGTGTTTGGCAGCATCTCTGGCCTCCACCCAGCAGGTACCAGTAACACCCTCCAATTCTGAGGACCCAAATCATCTCCAGACCCTGGCCAGTGTCCCCTGGGTTGGGAGGCAGGATCGGTTGGGTGAGAACCACTGATCTGAGCCTAGGTTGTTTTCTGTCTATACCAGATCCACTAGGATGAGCCGTGTCCCTCCCAGCCCCGGGTTGTTAATTCTTTCAGTATCCTGACTTTAGACGCATAAAAGCCTTTTTTTTTCTTTTTCTTTTTTATGCTGAGACAGCCTCTCTCTAAGAGACAGTGGAAGCTGACATACTGGCTGTTACTTAAACGAAGGAAGATCCTTGGTAACTGGAAAACCCCCATCATCAGACAAGCATCAGTGAACACTTAAAATCCTGCCCCACTGGCTCTCCCAGTGACAGCCATTAGCTGACAGGGATCCGGAGTCTCAGAAAGGCTGGTACCTAGTGCGTGACAGTGTGAGTGTCTGAGTGGCTGCGCTGGCCCTCCTGCTCGAGCTGGACAGACACCCCCAGAACCATGTGTTTGACCATCCCCTGGCCTGTGTGTCCGCCATCCAGCCAGCCTGGACACCTACAGCCTCTGTCTCGCCGTGAAACCCCCTGGCTTGGCCATCCGTGGGAGTCTGGCCTCTTCCAGGCCCGAGTTAGAGGACACACATTTTCATCCACTGATTGGTACATAACCTTGCGTGGTGTGTGTTGCTGTTGAAAGATCCCTTACTTAATATACACTGTTGATTCATTTCCACTGAATTCATGGCCAGCAGCTTCATAACTCCTGTCTGAATCGACCCCATCTGGGACTGTGCACCCCGGGCGCCCTGCGTGGCCGCGAGAGTCCCACCGGCATTGATTCCGCGGTTACCCATACACGTCAGTGAGGCAGCAGATTTGCGGTTGTGGGATCTGCGAATCCTGAGGACAAACTGTGTACTGTTTCAGGTGGTAACGAGTGCTGAGAAGAGACTCCTGGATTGGGGGGATGAAGAGGGAAGATAGGGGTATGTTAGTTTCCTAGGGCTGCCCTAACTAAACGGAAGTTTATTCTCTCACAGCTCGGGAGGCTGGACGTCCAAAGTCAAGGTGTCAGCAGGGCTGTGCTCTTCCTGAAGGGTCCAGGGAAAAATCCTTCCTTGCCCCTCCTTAGCTTCTGCTGGTTGCCTGTGACCCTGCGAGTTCCTTGGTTTGCGGATGCATCTGCCTCCCTTGTCACATGGCTTTCTTCCCTGTGTACATGTACCCAATTTCCCCCCGCACCCTTTTATGATGGATTTAGGGCCCAGTATGGCCTCATGTTAACTTGATGACATTAAGACCCTGTTTCCAAAGAAGATCACATTCACAGGTTCTGGGTGGATGTGAATTTGGTGGGGGGAACCCTATCCAACCTAGTCCATGGGGCTGTTTTAGCGTGGAGACATCGTGGGTGACCTCCTGGAGGAGGTGACATTTGAACACGACCCGATGGAAGTGCGGGAGATCTGGGGGGAAGAGGCAGAGGGAAGAGCCGGTACAAAGGCCCTGAGGTTGGGCTGTGCTTGACTTGTTCTGGTATCATTCAGAGGCCCACGTGGCTGGAGCAGAGTGAGCGAGGGGGACAGAGGGGGCTGAGGGCAGGGAGGGGATGGGGGCAGGTGATGCAGGGCCTTGTGGGCCTTGGGGAGGACTTGGGCTTTTACCCCAAGGGAGATGGGAGCCCTGGAGGACTGTGGGCAGAGGAGGGACAGGAGACTCCAGAAAAGGACAAAATAGCACAAGAGCAGGCCAGGTCTTGGGTTCCGTATCTTACAGAATCCCCGCCATCTTCCAGTGATGGACTCATTTGCTGGCCCCATTTTCCAGATGAGATCTGGTGAGTTTGATTCCCTGCCCCAGGATCGCGCAGCTGCTAACTGTTCCCTGATCGATCATGTTTGATCCATGGTTCGAATTCTCACCCGTCTGTCCTCCTGGTGTCAGGAATAATAGATGAAGGTGTTCCTTAAAGTCTAACTCCTGTCACGAAATTGGGTCATTTGTAGACACGTGGATGGACCTAGAGACTGTCATACAGAGCGAAGTAAGTCAGAAAGAGAAAAACAAATACTGTATATTAACGCATATATGTGGAATCTAGAAAAATGGTACACGTGAACTGGTTTACAAGGCAGAAATAGAGACACAGATGTAGAGAACAAACGTATGGACACCAAGGGGGGAAGGGGGGTGGTGGATGAATTGGGAGATGGGGATTGACACGTATACACTAATATGTATAAAATAGATAACTAATGAGAACTTGCTGTATAGCACAGGGAACTCCACTTCGCTATACAGTAGAAACGAACACAACATTGAAGAAAAACTATACCCCAATTTAAAAAAAAAACAGTCACTGCTAATCTGATAAACAAACAACAAACAAACAAAGTCTAACTCCCGTCATTGGTCTTTCTAATGTGGCCGCGTGGCATTCAGTTGGCTGCCAATGCCTATGATGCCTCCGTTAGAGCCCTGTGGATGGGTACAGTGGCCCGTGCCACGGCCACATGGTGGTAGCAAGAGCAGGAGACATGGTTCTGGGGGAATCTGAGGTCTTGGGTGCAGGAATGGGGGGTTTGATCAGAGAGCCAGGAGCTTGAACAAGGAACAAGGTGGTGGCAGTGAGGGCTGAGCCCCCTTCCCGTGCTTTGGGGATGTTTCTGGTCTCTAACCGAGGGTGGCATGCAGGGCTTTTGTCCTCCACATCCCTTCCGTCCAGGTTCAGTCGAAATGACTTACTCCCTCTGTAGCTTGATGGTCCCCCTTACCCCTCTGGGCTGTCACAGTGGGCATTTAATTGGGGCCTTGGATGCCCAGAGCATGTTCCGTGGAACCAGAGCCAAGTGTGGGGATTAGGTAGAGCTAAATGGGGCCGTTCCGTGCGGGTCTTCTCAGAGCCTTTCATGTGCTCAGAGCTTTCCAGAACTTAGGTGCCCCCCTTGACATTTTTTCCCCTCTGAAGCATTTTTTAGGGGTCTAGGGGTGTCCTGGAATACATAAAGGAAACAGTGCCTTAAACCAAAGGGGAAACTTGAATGGTGGAATTTCAGGCAGAGACTTCTGGCCGAGCATCAAAGATTTCCTGCTTTTCCCCTTCCTCTTCTTCCCAGAACCTGGGCACTGAGAACAAGGCTGGCGTCCCACGGCCCTCTCTGGGGTGGCCCAGTGGGGTTGCAAACTCTGGGCAACCCAGCCAAATTAGGAGCTCAGGATGAGGCTGGATGGGGTCAGTCCAGGCGAGACTGAGGGGCTGGGCTTGTGGGGCTGACCGGGCTCCTGGGGGCGTGGAGACACAGGATTCCTGAACCCGGATAATGTCTCTTGATGTCTGAGGGTTCTCGAGGTGGGCGTGTCTTCTGGGAAGGCCAGAGAATCCCCTGGGATGAAGCCCAGAGATTAGCTCAGGAGAGAAACATCTGATTCCCCGCGGACCCCTGAGTCCAGGGTCACAGTGGGAGGCCGCAGATTGGCCCCTCTCTTCCTAAAGTAAACACGCACTGCTGGCCAGGCTCCCTCGGTCCAGCTGCCAGGCCTCTGCCCAGCCTCCTTCGGCGGCCCCTCCAGCATGTCAGCCCCTGGCCTTGCACCCTCTACCTCCTTCTGCCCACCCGCTCTGGCCTCTCCCAGCATCTCTGGCTGTGGGGACCCCAGGGACTCGGTCACTCCAGGCCTTGCCCCTGTGTGGCCCTGATGGGCACAGTCTAGAATGGCACAGGGAAGCGGAGGCAGATGCAAAGGTGGCTGCCCCCGGGCTGTTATTATTACTGTTGTTGTTGTTATTGCCAATAAGACAGGAATGCTGGGACATAGTTGAGAACGCAGAGAGAATGCATCATCTCTGGGACATCTTGACCTTGGGGCCCTTGACAGGGCCCCGAGGGTCCGCCCCCTACCTCTGTCTCTGCCTCCCCTACCTCTGGCTTCTCGAGCTGCACCTGCAGCTGCCGTGGGGAGGAGCTTCTCTAGCTCTACAAAGGATGGTTTCCTGCCTCAGCTTCCTGAACCGAGACTAGCTTAGCTATTCCCACCTGGTCTCGGGTCCCAGGACAAGCCCCCTACCTTGCTACCTTGCGCTGATTCTCCACGGGGGAGCGTGTCTGCGAGTCTGCAAGGCAGGGCTGGTGGATTAGGGGAGACAGAGAGGGGTGGAGACAGTGCCCCCAGTGGAGGGCATCCCATGTATAAAAGTGTGTGAGTGTGGGTTAGAGGGAAGGCCAGGGACCCAGGCCGGCTGAAGCAGAGGGCTGAGATGTTTAGGTTCAATGAAGTAGTAAGAGGGAGCTATGCAGGCTCTTTTAAAATGTTTAAACTTATGATAAAATAACATAACACAAAATTTACCACTATTTTTAAGTGTGCAATTCAGTGGTGTTAACGTACATTTTCAGTGTTGAGCAACCATCACCTCCATCTGTCTCTGGAACTTTCTCATCTTCCCAAACTGAAACTCTGTCCCCATGAAGCACTCACTCCCCATCCCCTCCCCCAGCCCCTGGCGCCCACCATCCCACTTTCTATCTTTGCGAATTGGACTCCTCTAGGGATCTCATGTAAATGGGGCCATACGATATTTGTCCTTTCATGTCTGGGTTCTTCCACTTTACATGTTTTTCAAGGTTCATCCACGATGGAGTATGTGTCAGAATTCCATTCTCTTTGGAGGCTGAATAATATTCCATTATATGCATGGACCACATTTTATTTATTGGGTCATCTGTTGATGGACGCTTGGGTTGTTTCCAACTTGTGGCTGCTGTGAATAAAGCTGCTATGAACACTTATGTACAGACACTTGTTTGAGTTCCTGCCTTACGTTCCTTTGGGTACATACCTGGGAGTAGAATTGCTGGGTCCTATGGTAACTCTCAGTTTAATTTTTTGAAGAAACACCAAACTGTTTTCCACTTTACATTCCCACCAGTAACACAAGAGGGTTTCAATTTCTCCACATTCTCACCAATGCTTGTTATTTTCTGTTTTGTTTTGTTTTTGTTTTTAATTGCCATCCTAGGGCTTCCCTGGTGGCGCAGTGGTTAAGAATCCACCTGTCAATGCAGGGGACGCGGGTTTATGCCCTGGTCAGGGAAGATCCCACATGCCGCGGAGCAACTAAGCCCGTGCGCCACAACTACTGAGCCTGCGCTCTAGAGCCCGCGAGCCACAACTACTGAGCCCGCGAGCCACAACTACTGAAGCCTGCACGCCTAGAGCCCATGCTCCGCAGCAAGAGAAGCCACCGCAACAAGAAGCCTGCGCATCACAACGAAGAGTAGCCCCTGCTCGCCGCAACTAGAGAAAGCCCGCACAGCAACGAAGACCCAATGAAGCCAAAAATAAAAATAAATAAAATAAATTTATAAAAAAAATAAATTGCCGTCCTAGTAGATGTGAAGTAGTATCCCATTGTGGTTTTGATTTGCATTTCCCTAATGACTAATGCTGTTACACATCTTTTCATGTGCTTATTGGCCATTTGTATACCTTCTTTGGAGAAATGTTTGTTCAAGTTCTTTGACCAGTTTTGAACTTTTATTGTTGTTGTCAAGTTGTAAGAGTTCATTATATATTCTGGATATTAATCCCTTATCAGGTATATGATTTGCAAATATTTTCTCACATTCTGTAGGTTGTCTTTTTGCTTTATTAATAGTGTTTCTTAAAAATTTATTTATTTTATTTTTGGCTGCGTTGTGTCTTCGTTGCTGTGCGCGGGCTTTCTCTAGTTGTGGCAAGCGGGGGCTACTCTTCGTTGAGGTGCGAGGGCTTCTCGTTGCGGAGCACAGGCTTCAGTAGTTGTGGCTCGCGGGCTCTAGAGCGCAGGCTCAGTAGTTGTGGCACACGGGCTTAGTTGCTCCGCGGCATGTTGGATCTTCCCGGACCAGGGCTCGAACCCGTGGCCCCTGCATTGGCAGGCGGATTCTTAACCACTGCACCACCAGGGAAGCCCTAATAGTGTTTTTTGATGCAAAAAAGTTCTCAATTTTGATGAAGTTCAATGAATCTATTTTGCCTTTTGTTGCCTGCGCTTTTAATGTCATATACATGAAATTGTTCCCAAATTCAACATCATGAAGATTTCTCAAACTTTTATGATTTCCCCTAATGTTTTCTTCTAAAAGTTTTATAGTTTTAACTCTTTTTTTTTTTTTTTTTTTTTGCGGTACGTGGCGTCTCACTCTTGTGGCCTCTCCCGTTGCGGAGCACAGGCTCTGGACGCGCAGGCTCAGCGGCCACGGCTCACGGGCCCAGCCGCTCCGCGGCATGTGGGATCCTCCCGGACCGGGGCATGAACCCGTGTCCCCTTCATCGGCAGGCGGACTCTCAACCACTGCGCCACCAGGGAAGCCCCTAACTCTTAATTTTAGGTCTTTAAATCCCACGGAAGTTTCTTGAACAGGGAAAGTTCAGGGAAGTCCTGCCAAACAGTATCTTGAGACTTCAGAGCACAGGTCACGTGGGAACCAGACTGGGGGTTCGGCCAACCACAAGGCACAGTGTGAGTCAGATATGGATCCCAGGTCGTATTAATAGAAATATGTCGTGGAGGACTTCGGAGGTGATGTTACTGCAGATCAAAGTCAAGAGATGCCTGGGTGGGTGGGGGGAACTGGGTGTGGCTGACATGTTGGCAGCCTGTGAAACCACAAGCAGGATGGCCCAGCTGGGGGGTGGTGAGGAGTTAAGGGAGGGGACAGAGCAGGAGCCATCAGAGCTGGAGATGGGGGAGGCGGGCTGGAGAGGTTGCGTAAGAGAGAGCTGTGATTCTCAAGCAGGAGAGAGTGCTCCCCAGCATCTAAGGGACTCGGCAACAAGAAGCACAAGGAGAATGAACAGGGCGTCGTTGGGGAGCTAGCCATCTGCCTGATACTCAACCAGCCAAGGGAGCAGGGTCCCATCAGGGAGAGAGTTCGAGGCTGGATGAGAGGATGGGAAGGAGGAAGTGGATCTGCAGAGTACAGACAGCCTTTCCTTTCCTATTCAGCTATTATTTTTACCGCATAGTGTGTCTTTTCTACCGGCTCCTTCCCCGCTCTCATGAAAAAAATAAGGTATAATTTACATATGGTAAAATCCAATTTTAGTATACGATTCTGATTCTTGGCCAATGCATGCAGTTATGCATCCACCACGTCAATCGAGATACGGAATATGCCCCCATCCCCAGCCTCTGGCAAGCACTGATCTGTTCTCCGTTACTACAGTTTGCCTTTTCCAGAATATTGTACACATGGAATCATATAATATGTAGCCTTTTGTGACTGGCTTCTTTCACGAAGCATAATGTTTTCGATGTTCCTGTGTAGTACGTATTTGAATTATTTGTACGGTTGAATAATATTCCATTGTATGTATATATGTATATATATATGTATGTATTTTTTTTTAATCTATTCATCCACTGATGGGGATTGCGATGTTTCTGCCTTCGGCTATTGTGTATAATGCTGCAACGAACATTCCTGGGCAAATATTTGCTTTAATACCTGTGTTCAATTCTTTTTGGTATAATTTCCGGGTCATATGGAAACTCTATGTTTAACATTTTGAGGAACCGCCAAACTGTTTTCCAAGCGGCTGAACCATTTTACATTCCCCATGGCAGTGTATGAGGGTTACGATGTCTCCACAGTCTTGCCAACGCTTGTATTTATTCGACTTTTTGATTCCAGCCATCCCACTGGGTGTGAAGTGATATATCACTGTGGTTTTGATTTGCAATTCCTTAATGACTAGCGACATTGAGCATCTATTCATGTTGGCTGTTAGTTTATTTTCTTTGGTGAAATGTCTGTTCAGGTCATTTGCCCATTTTCAAGCTGATGGATGTGCTTAAAACAAATATGCTGGCTCTTCCTTTGGCCACTCTGAACCAGCCCTCACCAAATTCCCACTCCTGTGTCTTCCCCATGGTCCCATCTCCATCCCTGACTCTCCTCCAGCACCCGGGGGACCAACAGCCCATCTCGACCTATGAAAGCTTCCTCATATTCCCCTTACACTTGCAAGACTAAGAAAGACCCTCAGGGACCCTTCCTCAGCACAGGTCTGCACCAGGGTTGCCTTGCTGGGCCCACTTTAATAGAAAAATGACCTGTAGCTTCTGTGGGAAGACAAATTTTCTCAACGTTATAAAAATTTTCATACGTACAGAAAAACGGAAAGAATTGTACACTGGCCTGCCCACCCTTAGATTTGACAATTAACATCATGCTATATTTGCTTTATCAGATATGCCTCCCTCCCTCCCCCTCTCTCTCCATCCATCAATCCACATTATTTTTAGGATGCGGCCATCAGCACCCGTTACCCCGAAACACTTCAGCATGGAAATCGCTACCTAAGAGTTCAATATCTTATGTTTCTTTGCTATTGGGGAAGTGGGTGAAACAGACAAGTCTTCTGTGTACATCCCCTGACTTTGGAGAGGTGCAGACACCCGTGTAATCCAACCTCGATCAAGATATAGAACATTAACGTCATCCCCAGAAAGTGGAAGGAAGGCAATTTTAAGTTATCTGCCTTGCTAGATATTAAAATACCTTTCATCACCAACCCCCCAAACAGGGTCATACAAACTTCCTATTTCCCTCCTACAGATAGATGTTTCGATCCCAACCCTGAATCGTATATCTCATTCCAATCCCCTGTTGATAGACATTCAGGTTAGCTCATGCTTTCTAGAAACTTGTCTATGATGGGGGGATGGGACGGGAAGAGGCACAGCAAGAAAGGGATTCTCAGGACGATGGAGAATCTCTGAGGCTAAGGGGGAAGAGTCAGTGGAGAGGAAGAAGGGAAGGCTGAGGAGCAAGGTCCTTGATGGCAAAACTTGTTCCAGCCTCAGGGCCTTTGCACCTGCAGGATCCCTTGCCTGGTGTGCTCTCCCCTGGCTTTTTGAACTGTGAGCTCCACTGTCCTTCAGATCTGAGCTCAAATGCCACCTCCTCAGAGAAGACGACATCCCGGCTACAATCACTTGTCTTTTCTCGCGCTGTTCCCTGTTTATTTCTTTGGTGGCCCTTACCTCAATCTGTCGTTATGATTTTTGTCTCTTCCTTGCCCATCGAGCTCCCCTCTCTCCCCTAGAGTATTAGCTTCAATAGGGCAGAGACGATGCTTGCTTCTTCGTCCCCGTATCCCCAACACTGGGTCTAAACACAATAAGAATTCAACACATGTTCATTCAAGGAATGAATGGCTCCAGGGGTTGGGGCGTGGGGACCAGTGGAGGCATCGAGGCGCTCCGTACAAGGTCTCTAAAAAGTCAGAGGTAGGTTTAGGGGTCCCTGATCTGAGCCCAGCGGGCTGGGGCTCCTCTGGTTTAGACCAGGTTCTCTAGATGGATCTGCAAACTCAGCTCTGCGCCACGCCCGCTACTTCTGCCCAGATGGATGGTCAGGAAGGGCAGTTGAGGGCTTGACTTGCTTCAAAGCCCCCTCTGACCCCGCAGGATCCAGTGAGGCTCAGGGGTGCGTATTGTGCGTGGGGAGGCAGCGGCGACTCGGGGTCCACACCTCCCCTTCTTCCTGGGCAGCATCTTGCAGGCCGAGGCCCAAGGGAACCTGAGCTGGTGGGCAAGGCCCGCGCGCCCTTCCGGCTGCGCCAGGTCCTGCACTCGGGGTGGCTAGGTGCTCTCAGACTGCACCGGAACGCGGACGGATGCCTGCACTCTGCGTAGGCCGTCGGGCGCGATACGTGCAGGGCAGGACGCGGGGCAGGTGCGGGCGTGGCCTGGGAGGGTCCGGGAGCGGCTGAAAGGCAGAAGAGGTTCCGGGAGCGGCTGAAGGGACCATGATAGCTAGGTCGAGCCGGGTGTCTTCGCCAGCCGGTGCGTGGCCAAGTGCATCGCACCCCGAAGCTGTAGGTGACTGGGTGGGGCCTAGGCTGGAGTGGGGAGGAGCCATTGGGGGTGAGGGGGCCACAGTTCGCCCTTCTTGGAGGCTGGAGGGGTGGGGTGGGGCTGGCTGGGGTGGGGCCTGGAAGGAGCCCTAGGAGGCGAGGTCTTCAAGGTGGAAGGTCTTCTTGCAAAGCTTCAGTGATGCCTTGGTGCTGACTGTGCACCTGTCCTGGAAGGCTATGTTGTACTTGAGGCCGGGAGGGGGCAGGGCTTGGGCTGAGGGAAGAGCCTGAGGGGACCCCGGGGTCCAAGGAGGATGGGAGGCAAGGACGGGGCGGGCGATAGGGAAGGCTGGGCTCTTCTGCAGCCTGCCCTGTGCCACGGTGGGCGGCTACCTGCCTCAGACCTGGAAGCTGGAGAAGCACAGGGAGCCGGGCTCGGATGAGGGCCTGGGTTGATGGGAGAAGGGATGTAAAGACAGTGGGGTCTCAGCAACCTGCCCCACGTGTCCTGGGGGCGCCAGGGTGAGGGTGCTATGGGGACACGGCGATTGAGAAGGCACAGAAGATGGGAAGGGGGGTTGTGTGGCCGCGCCCTCGGCCACACCAGCAACTCTCCTGGGTCTTCCCTCCCCAGGGCGAGGCGCTGGACCTGGCCACCATCAGCCCGGATCCGAGGTGGGTGGCCCGGAGCCGCTCACGCACGGTTGCCCTGGTAAACAGCAGCCTGATGCCCTAGGAGGCTGAGCTCAAGTTTTCCAGGGCGCAGACCGAGGACTCTTCCCTGCCTGGGGTGTTGGGGCGAGGGGCTTGAGGAGGTGAGCGCTGGGGGCCAGGAGTCTGGGGGCTGAGGGTGGGCCTGAGGGAGGGGGTGTGCTTGTGGGAAAGCCAGCCGCGGAGGCACCTGGCGGTAAGCGGCACGCATTTACGAATGTGTTAGCCATCGTGTGCGTTTGCGGCTGTGCGCGGGAATGTGTTTAGGGAAAAGAGGCGCAGTGACTAGGAAGCCTGGGAATTCAACTGTCTGGGTTCGAGTCCAGCTTCTAAGGACTGTGGGCCTTGGGTACGTGGCCCAATTTCTCCCTGTCTCTGTGTCCTCTTTCATCGGGGATTATTCACTCTGCAAATACTTGCCGAACACCCACCGTGCGCTGGGCACTGTTCTAGGCACTTCAGGCACAGCAGTGAACAAGACAGACACAAATCCCTGCTCTGGTGGGTCGTGCTGACAATAGAGATGAGGAAATCAAAGTATACAACATGCTAGATGAGGAAATCAAAGTATGCAATATGCTCGATGGTATTAAGTGCTGTGTATGTGCATGTGGGGAAGGGGGTGACATTTGTGGGTAAAGAATGGAAGGAGGCAAGGCGAGAGCTGTGCAGTGCTTCAGTGGGGAGAGCCTCTTTGGCAAAGGGAGGAGCACATGCAAAGGCCCTGGGGCAGGAATTTACTCGGGGAGTTCACGCGACCGGAACAGAACGAGGGAGGGGGAGAGAGAGAAGAGGTCAGGGCAGGGAGGGGATGGGCCAGGTCATGCAAGGCTCTATGGGCAAGGATGGGGGTGGCTTGCGCTTTCACCCTGGGAGGGTGTTGAAGCAATTCCCCTGCCTGCTATGGGAATGAGAATAGCATCAACCCCAAGGAGTTGTTATAAGAATTATATGAATTACTACGTGTAGAGCGATCGTACCCTGTCTGATGCATACGGCACATGCATGAAATATTGGGCTATTATTATATGTGGCGGACATGTGTGTCTCGGGGTGTGTCCCTGCTGCAGCTGAGCGGTGGCTCTTAGTGAGTTTGTTGTTGTGAAAGAATCTCTCTAAAGCTATTAAAAAAACCCTGCTGGGTGTTTGAAAGCCTTGCTGGGGTTACTGCTCCCTGGCTGGGACAGGCTCTTTTGTATAACAGCTGTTCTCCAGATGTCAGCTGGGGTTACTCAGGCCTCGGAGCTTTGGCGCCTGCCTCACTCCCACGACCTGCGGGAAGCCCAGCGCCCTCCCCGAGATGTCTGTAAATTCCCAGGGCCTGTGTTCTCATGCTTGCTTCTTGGCCTGAGTTCCTGCCCGCTGAACCCTCGCTCTTACCCACCTTCCCGGGGCCAGCGCTTTGGGGAAACCAGTTCTGTTTCCTCAATTTTCCCCGGGCTACCCACGCGTGAACTTTGCATACTTACCTGCGGGTGCCCCCCACCCCCATGCCCCCCAAGATGCGGTGCTCTCTCTAAGGTCCTGCCATCCCAAAGGCTTTCGCGTTGTTTGAGTTTCCGTAAGATGTTGCTTGACAAAAATTCCACCGCCCAGAGGAAAAGTGCATACTTGCACCACATAGCAAACTTTATGACCAGCTTAGAGTGAACTGGGCTGTCATGGGAAGGGGGGATCTCGCTCGGGGACACCTGAGGCCAGTGGCTGTCAACAGCTGTAGGTGCTTCTGACGTCAGGCTGGCGTGCAGATTTGGAGGCAAGTAGGAGGACCTGTTGGCTGTGGGAACTCAAGGCGGGGGCAGATGGGAGCTGGTACAGAATGGAGAGGAGGCTGGGGGGTGAGCAGTTGTGAGAGACAGCAGCTCATTCTGGGGAAACATCAAGCCACCAGAAACAGTTACAATGAGTCAGACTCCCGGAAAATTAGGCAAGGCTGCTTCAGACAGAATTCGCTGTAGACTGTTTTGGTAGTTCCTGTAATCATCACTAACTGCTTTCTCAGGGTGTGGATAGGTAGGGCTCAGAGGTTAAAGCTATAGCAACAGAACCTTGCCTGGGGCAGGGTGAAAGCACGCCCCCCACCCCGGGCAGGTCGTGACTCAGTGGGACAAACCCATAACTGGTCTAGTTCCAAGATAAGGGCACAGGGTGTGTTAGAAAGAGGCATTCCATTCAAGCTTGGAATTAAGACCAGGGTCATGCTTAACCCTGACCACAGTTCAGTACCGCTGCGTTATGGACCACATTGTCCCTGAGACTGTTCTCTGTAAGGCTTGCACGGTTTCTGCACAATTGTAATTATAGCATTTGGTATCAACTTGAATAGGAACTTGATTCCTGGAATAGGTCTCCTGGAGGATATTATATAATGTTTCTTAACCTTTTCTGGATCATAGACTCATTTGGGAATTAACTGAATTTAAAGACCACCTCCAATCCATTGCCCTCAACTCCCCGCCTCCAAATATATTTACCCCCAAGATTTTTTTGGACAGTTATATGGTATCATAGCTGTTCATTCCAGGTTAGGAACCTTTGGTTTTAGTTCAGCTCTCTCATTTTACACGAGATGAAACTGAGGCATAAGAGTGTAGCACCTTGCTCAGGGTTACACAGATAGTCAGTGATGGAGCAGGGTGTCAGTCCAATGTAGTAATTAATTGTAGAGTCAGCCTAGATGCAAACCCTGGCTTCATCCCTCACAAGCAAGAGATGTAAATCTCCTCATGCCTAGGTTTCCTCATCTGCAAAATCAAGATAATGATTGCAAGATAAAAGTATTTTTTTTTAAGTGGAAACACAAATTGATTCCTTAGCCTGTACTTCTAGCTTAAGTGGAAGTTTGAGCCAGATGAAGAATTCCTGCCACCTAGTGGATGGCAGGATGAATAAATTATAGGATGAATAAATTAGAATTTCTGGCACTGAAACTTACACGTTGACCACACCAATGTCTTTGTGTGGTTATTGTTAAGAGAGTTAGTGGCTGCACGTTAGAGAGCTTGTGTGTCTCCTTTCAAAGAGACTGTGTTTCAACATTGTAGCAGTTAGCCTTTGCTGTGTAACAAACTACGCTAACATGTAATGGCTTAAAAGATGGTCATTTATTAACACTTGATTCTGTGGGTTGGAGATTTGGGCTGAGTTAAGCTGAGTGATACATCTGTTGGTCTTTCTTGGGGTCACTCATGGGACTGCAATTAGCTGGTGGGTGGGCTGGGGCCAAATGCCAGATGATCATGGAGGGCTCCCTGCGTGTGTCTGGTAGTCACAGGCTGTTGGCTAGGGTGCCTTGGTTCTCCTCCATGTGGTCTCTCCAGCAGGTTAGCTTGAACTCATTTCCACTGTAGCTGCAGATTTACCAGAAAAAGCAGAGAGCCTGCTAGCATTTTTGCTCCCCATTGTGTCATGTTTGCTAAAGTTTCATGGGCCAAACAAATCACATGGTCAAATACAGATTCAGGAGGAAGAGAAACAGAATCCATATCTTCTTGATGGGGGAGCTACCAAATATTGTGGCAATTTTCCCCCTTCAATACCCCACACGCGTTTGCTGGTGAGTGACTGGGCATTGAGTTGTCAGTTTAAAACTTAAAGGGTTTGATGCTAAGAAGTGTTTTCACTTCTCAAAAGAAGCGAATTTATGGTTAGAGACCATAACCTGCAGGCTAGCCCATCAGTCTAGTTATGGAAATTGACCTCTTCCTTATGGGACATTTCTCTTCCTTACCTGTCTGTACTCCCCCCGTCACTTCCCATCTATCCCATCACTTTCACCTGCCTTATGGGCTAAGTAGACTACTGTGGGCTAGCTTGGGAACTATATAGCTTTTCCCTGCATTGTCTTCAGTAGAATGTGCTGTTCAGGAATGGAGGGATGGTCATGGCCACCCTCTTGTCCCCTGCCATGGTGATCTAGGGACTGTTTCTCTCTTCCGTGGCTTAAGAAAGAGCCCACTGGCAAGGTGGGCTCACATCTGTCTTATCCACCACTTGCCATAGAACAGTGCCCGGCACATGGCTGACACTTGATAAATGAATGTCTGCAGGCAGGACCCAAGCCTCATCCGAGAGTTTTCACTTCTGAGGGTGTCCACTCTCGCATCATCCCAGGGGCTATTTCCTGTTGCCCGCCATCCTCCAGCCCTTCTGTAACTGTGTGTGTGACCCCTTAGCAACTGTTGGTCAGCTGTCCACGATGTCCACAGGCTCCCACAGGACAAGCTGTCCACCCCCTTCCATTGGACATCTTCACTTAATGCTAGACTCCACACTTGCACCAATGGCTCAAAACCAAACTATTTAAAAAATATATATATTTATTCATCTGGCTGTGCCGGGCCTTAGTTACAGCATGTGGAATTTTTTTTTTTTTTTAGTTGTGGCATGCAGGATCTAGTTCCCTGATCAGGGATGGAATTTGGGCCCCCTGCATTGGGAGAGCGGAGTTTTAACCACTGGACCACCAGGGAAGTCCCCATAGCAAACTCTTTTGTGAGCTATGTCAACTAGTTTCACTGTGGGCTGTAAGTATGCAAGTGTTTGACTAAGTTGGTTTGTATGTGTTTTCTCCGCACTAGGGTGCCACCTTTGAGGGGTTTCATTCACAGCAGAAACACGGTCGATTTGTCTATTTATTTTGACTACTTTCCAGCAGAGGGCAGTCAAGGATCTCATTCTGTCAAAGTCAGTCCATTGTGATGACTTTGAAGTCTACTGTGATGACAAGGTGACTTGTTCTAATTTGCATACAGGTACAATTTGCTAGCCACAGACCTGTACTTACCTGTGTGGTGTCCATGTGCATATAATGCCTGCCTCACCCAAAGTTGTGCACGTCCTTATCCCCAGAACCTTGAGTATGTTCCCTACATATTCATGGCAAAAGAGATTCTGCAGATGTGATGAAGGTTACTGATTTTGAGAAGCGGAGGTGGTCCTGGATTATCCGGTGGGCTCACAATCACATGGACCCTTAAAATCAGAGAACCCTTTCTAGCTGGGTCAGAAATGAGATGGGAGAAGAGGAGGGGAGATATGAAGGGTGCGAGGGACTTGATCTGCTGCTTCAGGCTTTGAAGATGGGAGGGGGGCACGAGCCAAGGAATGCAGGCGCCTCTAGAAGCTGGGAGTGGCTCTCAGCTGACAGTCAGCAAGGAAATGGAGAACTCAGTCCTACAACCGCAAGGAAGTAAAATCTGCCAATAACCCAAATAAGCAAGGAAACAGATCCTCCCCAGGAACCTCCAGAAAGGAATACAGCCTGTGCACACCTTTTTATCCTGGTGAGCCCTGGGTGGGGTTTCTGACCTCTGGAACTGTAAGATAATAAATCTGTGTTGTTTACGCTGCAAAGTTTGTAGTAATTTGTTATGACAGTTAGAGGAAATGAATACAGTGTGGAAATGACTCTCTCCCTTTCCCCAACAGAATGGTTTCAAGCCCACCTGTTGAAGGCAGTGTGTCCCTCTGTGAGTGGCTGAGGGTCCACCATGGATGGCCGGGCATCTGGCTGTGGCTGGTGAGTGACCACCATGGACAACTGAGTGTTTGCCTGTGAACACTGTCATTCCCCTGTCCCCTGCTTCCTCCCACCTGTTACCTGGGGTTGTGGAGGCTAGGTGGGATCTGCCTTGCCTCCCCCATCCCTGCTGCTTCTCCATGAAGCTCTGGTGTGTGGATTCCAAGTATGTTTGGGAAACTGAGGCCCAGAAGGGGGGGGGACACGACGGGAGGGGGTACGGGTGGCTGCAGTGGTGACACCCGTCCCTTGCCCTTCCACTCCTAGACTCAGGCCCCAGAAAGAGCAGGGCATATATAAGTGGTCCCTGATCTGTGGGAAAACCTCATCAGCCAGGTGGGTTCGTCCTGCTCTTCTGAGGGGCTGAGCTTGATGCTCTCCCATCAGCCCTGTGCTTGGAGGGTCGGGCAGACGCTGTGCTGTAGGACTCAGCATCCCGGGGAGGAAGGGTGACCCTGCTCTGATTCCACTGCCCCCAGAATGGTAGAAGCTTGCCCAGTGTTGGTGCCTTGGCAACTTGAGGTGAGTTGGGGGGGGCGTAGAGGGCAGGGGGTAGGAGAACTTGTCCCTCACAACTCTCCCTGTCCCTCTTGCTTGCCCTGGGTCTGCTCCTCTCACACCCCCAGCCCATCGGTCCTCATGGATCAGGTGGACACCTCAGAGGTCGGGGAGCTTGGGGATGGAGCCACATGGGTGGGAGAAGAATCCTGACCCCAGGGGGGACTGGGATGGAGGGGAGGAGTCTTCTGTGGAGCTGAAGAAGGTCCCTTCCCAGTACCGTTCCTGTGGAATCCTCAAAAGAATGTGGGTCTCCTTCTCTATGTATGTATAACGGAATCACTTCACTGTACACCTGAAACTAACACAACATTGTATATCAGTTATATTTCAATAAATTTTTTTTAAAAAAGAATGTGGGTCTCATGGGAGCATCAGGGGACCCCAAGCTGAGACCCTGCTGACCTCATCACCTTTACCCTCAGAGATGGATGGATGCCCTCAGCTCCGATAGAGACCCCATTCCTGAGCCAGGTGAACTGGTGGGGAGGGGTGGAGCTTGTGCCAGGCTGGGAGCAGGGTCCCTGGGCATCAGGCCTGAAGGGAGGAGATTGGGGCCAGGCCAGGCCCAGAGTGGTTGACATGTTTTGCCTCTGTGTGTGTGCCATGCCTGTAGATGGACACACAGGTGTGTGGACACACAGGTGCACGCCTGCCTGCGTACACACACATCTGGGTAAATGGCACCTGGCCAAGGACCCCTGGCCATCCATGGTGGACCCTCAGCCTTGCACTTATTGAGCATTTACTGTGTGCCAGTCACTTTCCAAGCCCACCATGTGGGTAATTGATTGCGATGATTATCTCCACTTTCCAGATGGAAAAGGTGAGGCCCCAGGAGGACAAGAAACTTGCTTTAGGTCCCAGCTGCTGGGCAGGGGTGGAGTTGGGATTTGATCCCAGGCACCTGGGTCTGCTCTAGACATTGGGGACACAGAGGGGACCCATCTTTGCCCTCCAGGGGATGTCATTGTAATGTCATTGTAATGGCAGAGACAGACACTACACAAGTCAATCAGTCAGTAACAAGATGTGAGGTAGTGATAAGGGCCCTGAAAGCAAGAAACAGAGAGAGTGAATTGAGGAGGGGGTGTGGTCATTCAGCCTTGGGGTCAGAGGAGGCCTTTCTGAGGAGGTGACTTTGAGGAGAGACCTGAGGAGGTGATGGAGGGAAGTGTGTGACATCTGGGGGAAGAGTGTTCTAGGCAGAGGGAACAGCCTGTGCAAAGGCCCTGGGGCAGGACTGTGCCTGGTGTGTTGGAGGAACAGTGAGGAGGCCCGTGTGGCTGGATCATAGAGAGTGAGGTGGAGAGAAGGAGGAGGGGAGGGCAGGGAGGGGATTGGGCAGGTGGTACAGGGCCTCATGGACCTTGGGGAAGACTTGGGCTTTTAATCTTGAGGGAGGTGGGAGGTAGGGGAGGGGGCGGGGCCTGACTCAGGTGCTCACAGGCACCCTCTGGTGGCTGCTGCAGGGAGGACAGACTGTGGGGGCGAGAGCCAGAGCCGAGGGTTGGACCTGACTCAGGTGCTCACAGGTGCCCTCTGGTGGTTCTTTTGGGGAGGACAGACTGGGGAACGAGGGAGGACTAGGGTGGAGGTGACTGTGCCCGTCTAGGTGAGCGATGATGGGACTGGACCAGGTGGAGGCAGCATGGGTGGGAACAAGTGGGTTAATTCTGGCTAGATTTTGAAGCAGAGCTGCCAGGACTGGGTGTGGGGTGTAGAAAGAGGAGCTGAGGGCCACTCCAGAGTTTCTGGTGAGTAAATGTAAGAACAGATTTGTCTTGGACTGAGCTGGCTAAGACAACCGGGGTCATATTACCTTTGAGATGTTCGTGAAACCCGCACAGAGGCCAGCGAGGATGCAACCAGAGGTATCGACGTGGGAATTGTGGCACAAGGGTGATTTTTTTTTTTTTAAGTTTCAGCTTGGCTTGAATAATTCCTTGGCCAAATTTCTCTCATTCCTTTAAATGTGCAAATGTTTCAAACCTGTGAAAAGTGTCTAGATAGCCAATGCATTTAGTTTTTTTTAAGCACTGAAGATAACTTCTGCCAGTAATTGTTAACAGTGAAATAGTCATAACAGTTAAGTGTTTCTTGAGCAGTCCAATTTTAGTTGGTGACAAAACAAAAGGGAAGGACTTCCCTGGTGGCGCAGTGGTTAAGAATCCACCTGCCAAGGCAGGGGACACCGGTTCGAGCCCTGGTCCGGGAAGATTCCACATGCCCTGGAGCAACTAAGCCCGTGTGCCACAACTACTGAAGCCCACGCGCCTAGAGCCCGTGCTCCGCAACAAGGGAAGCCACAGCAACGAGAAGCCCGCGCACCACAATGAAGAGCAGCCCCCGCTCGCCGCAACTAGAAAACGCCCGTGCGCAGCAACGAAGACCCAACGCAGCCAAAAATAAATAAATTAAAAAAATTTATTAAAAAAAAGGGAAGAGAGTGTATATACCAAATATTTAGTGATAGCGGAAAAGATCCTCACCCCAGACACGAAATAGTTTAAATATCAGAATGTGGTTCCTCTCTTATTGTCACTGGTAATGAAAGAAGTTCCTGAAATTGCATATTTATTTTGTAAAGTCTAGGGCTAAAACACAATGAATTTTTAAGTTGCATCCATAGCAGTTGATCCTAAGATAGCATCTTGTCAATCAGAGTAAGGGCTAACACAGAGTATATGCTCTTCAGAAATCTTATCTTTTTCTCCAAAAGAGACGTGGCATTGTGTTGTGTTTCCAAGTATTTTAGTTGGGTTTCTTCACACTAAGCAAGTAGGTGATTCTGGGAGTAAGATATTATTTTTATTTAAATGTTTTGTTTGTTTGTATTTGGATGGATGGTTCAGTGTTTATTTAACCAATCAGCTGTTGTTACACATTTACGTTTGCTTTTCCCTGACGTTAATCCTTACTCCTTTCCCTGCCCCCCATAGCTTTATTGAGATATAATTGATATATAACATTGGGTACGTTTAAGGTGTACAACGTGTTGATTTGATACACTTACATATTGCAAAATGATGACCACCATGGTGTTAGCTAACCCCGCCGTCCTGTCACATAGTTACCATTTCTTTTTTGTGGTGAGAACGTTGAAGGTTTACTCTCTGAGCAAATTCCAAGTATATAATACCCTATTGTTAACTATAGTCTCCATGCTGTCCAATAGATCTCCAGAACGTGTTCATCTTCTAACTGGAAGTTTGTACCCTCTGACCAACGGCACACAAATGATATTTAAAACCATGGGGTGGGTGAAATCAACTGTAATTTTCCCGTTTTGTTTTTCTCCTTAGCACTCATCACCGGCTCATGTAAGACATATAATTTCCGTATTTATCTTGTTTATTTCCCGTCTCATCTTCAAGGGCAGAGATTTTTGCCTGGTTTTTTTTTTTTTTATTGTTTGTGTTCCCAGCTTTCAAGACAGTGCCTGCACCCATTCTGTCCTCCCTGGCTGGGGGGGGTGATAGAGGAAGACCCGGGGAAGATAGGTCTTCTCAGACTTTCACAGGCTGTGTAGCCTGGTCCCATGCTGGTATCTTGGGGTCCCTATGGAGCTGGAGCGGGGGTGTTGCTTATGTTGAGGAAGCCCCTTCCTTTGGCCAGGGGTCCCCAGGCAGCAAGTCCTAAATGGCCAAAGTAAACTCAGCCTCTCTGGTGTCTGCACTGCTTCATCTGTCCCTGGGGCAGGGGGCTGAGGGTGGGAGCTGGGAAAGGGTGTGTGGGTCACTCAGGGGCGGGGGCTGTCGATGGAAGAAATGCCCAAAAATGATCCCTGGGAGGGTGAGGCTGGTTTCCCCACGTCTTTGCTCTGGAATCAACTTGATGTAGCACTTGGGGGCTTGGGGCAGTGTGGGGAAGCTGGGGCAAGGTGGTGATTCTCTGTGCATCCAGCACAGAACCCAACAGTCCAGGTGAAGTGGAGTTAGGACCCTGCGTTTCTTTCCTGACCATGCTCCCCCGTCATCAGCTGTGACTGGCTCTAGCCCCAGCTCCCAACCACTACCTCATCCTTTTGGATACAGCGATTGTCTCAGGAGTGGGCATGTAGCCCACTTAGAGCCAATGAGAGGCAGGGAGACTTGGTGGGGATTCTGGGGAGGCATATCTTCCTTCCATTGGGGCAACCGGAAGAGACCCCCAATCTGGCCCTAGGTGGTGTGGTTTGAGGATGGGAGAAACTGCAGTAGCAGTTTTGTGGACCACCGGGCTGGGACTGGGGCTTTAGCTGCTGTGTGGAGCCATCATATAAAGCCTAGGCAGCCTGTGATGGCAGAAGGAAGACTTGGTGATATCATGTGAGCACCTGGATCAAACCTCACCTGAAGCTGTCAGGCTCCCAGTTATGTGAGCCCATATTTACTGTGACAAGGAATATAATGATATGTGACATTATGTAACCCTTACTACCTGCCAGACCCTTATTCTAACCACTTGTCATGTATCAACTTATTTAATTCTCCTTCTGTGATAGGTATTATTATTATCCCCTTTGCACAGCTGAGGAAACTGAGACACAGAAAGGTGAAGCAATTTGTCAATGGTCACACTGCTGGGGTGGGCAGACCCAGGATGCCTAGACCCCTCATCCCGTGTAAGATTCTGCCTCCTGCTTCTGTTGTTTACACCCCAAAGAGCCCTACTTCCTCGTGGCGCCAGATGTTGCACAACAGAAGGGAGGAAATTAGAGTCACGCCTCCTTTGCCTAGGGCCTTTCGTGGTTCCCTAAGGCCCTTCATGATGCAGCCCCTGCTGTCATCTCCCACCTTATCTCCCACTACCGTCCCCACCTCACTCGGCTCCAGCCCCACGGACCTCCTCTCTATTCCTCCAACTCATCAAACTTATTTCTGCCTCAGCGTCTTTGCCACTGTCATCCCCTTTTCCTAAAATGCCCTTCCTCTACTCCTCCTGGTTAACCTTCCATGTTCCCAGGGAAGTGGTCCTTGATCACCCTCCTATTGACCCTAGTCCACTCTGATACGTCAAGCACACACATCCTACAGGGAGTCGGCCTGGGTTCAAATCCAGTTCCATTACTTCCTTGCTGTGTGATCTTGGGCCGTGACCTTGACCCCTGTGCCTTAGTCTCCTCATCTGTAAAATGGGGTAATAATAGTGCCTGCTTCACAGGTTTGGGGAAGGATTAAAAGAGGTTATGATGTGTAAAGCGATTAGAACAGTGCTGGACACTTAGTAGTCACTCAGATAATAATAATAACTTTCTTTGACCATTTGATTTTATTATGCTTATTAAAACAACAAAGTATTGCAAATCATGAGTTACAATATTTTTTTTGTTGGCAAGTGTAAATATTAGCTCATCCATGAACTATAGTGCTGAATTTGAATAATATATATTTTAAAACTTTTTTATACTTATTTAATTTTATTTTTTCAGCTTTATTGAGGTATAACTGACAAATAAAATTGTAAGATTTAAAGCGTATGAAACCTGGGAATTCCCTAGTGGTCCAGTGGTTAGGACTCCGAACTTCCTTCGTGGGGGGCACGGGTTCGATCCCTGGTGGGAGAACTAAGCTCCTACAAACCATGTGGCACGGCAAACAAACAAACAAACAAAGTGTATAAAACCTTCTTTTTATATTGTTCCTTGTTTTTTTTTTTTTTTTTTTTTTTTTTGGTTCATGGGCCTCTCACTGTTGTGGCCTCTCCCACTGAGGAGCACAGGCTCCGGACGCGCAGGTTCAGCGGCCATGGCTCACGGGCCCAGCCGCTCCGCGGCATGTGGGATCTTCCCGGACTGGGGCACGAGCCTGTGTCCCCTGCATCGGCAGGCGGACTCTCAACCACTGCGCCAGCAGGGAAGCCCTGTTCGTTGTTTTAACACTAAAGAATGAATCAAGAAAATAAAATGGTACATCAATGGAACGATTTTGTGGCTTCCCAAATTGTAGTGTTTGCAGATATTTCAGTTTTATTAAAATTCATGTAGTTACCGGACAGTTATTTACGTAAAATATTAATTAAATTTTCACTGCCTGCATTTCTTTTACGGCCATTATTATTATTTGGTTCATTACATGATTATTGCTTAAAATGAATTTATTGTATAGGAAGGAGGAATTTAAAAAAATTTAAAATTAAATAGATAGGAGACTTCCGGGAAGATGGCAGAAGAGTAAGACGCGGAGATCACCTTCCTCTCCACAGATACACCAGAAATACATCTACGCGTGGAACAACTCCTACAGAACACCTACTGAACGCTGGCAGAAGACCTCAGACCTCCCAAAAGGCAAGGAACCCCCCACGTACCTGGTTAGGGCAAAAGAAAAAACTAAACAGAGACAAAAGGATAGGGACGGGTCCTGCACCAGCGGGAGAGAGCTGTGAAGGAGGAAAAGTGTCCACACACTAGGAAGCCCCTTCGCGGGTGGAGACTTCGGGAGGCGGAGTGGGGGAGCTTGGGAGCCGCGGAGGAGAGCACAGCAACAGGGGTGCGGAGGGCAAAGCGGACAGATTCCAGCGCAGAGGATCGGGCCGACCGGCACTCACCAGCCGAGAGGCTTGTCTGCTCGCCCGCCGGGGCGGGCGGGACTGGGAGCTGAGGCTCCGGCTTTTGTCGGAGCGCCGGGAGAGGACTGAGGTTGGCGGCGTGAACACAGCCTGCAGGGCGTTGGTGCGCCGCGGCTGGCCGGGAGAGAGTCCGGGGAGGGCTCTGGACCTGCCGAAGAGGCAAGAGACTTTTACGTCCCTCTTTGTTTCCTGGTGCACGAGGAGAGGGGATTAAGAACGCTGCTTGAGAGAGCTCCAGGGACGGGCGCGAGCCGCGGCTAAGAGTGCGGAGCCCAGAGACGGACGTGGGACGCTAAGGCCGCTGCTGCCGCCGCCAGGAGGCCTGTCTGCGAACACAGGTCACTAGCCACATGCCCTTCTGGGGAGCCTGTGCAGCCCGCCACTGCCAGGGTCCCGGGATCCAGGGACGGCTCCCTCGGGAGAGCGCACGGCGCGCCTCAGGCTGCAGCGTCACGCCGGCCTCTGCCGCTGCAGGCCCGCCCCGCACTCCGTGACCCTCCCTACCCCC